>NW_027139531.1:33053-86269 GCF_035084215.1 Heptranchias perlo
TAGAGAGAGAGAGAGAGAGAGACGGTATAAATCAGGAGAGAGAGAGAGAGAGACGGTATAAATCAGGAGAGAGAGAGAGAGAGAGAGACGGTATAAATCAGGAGAGAGAGAGAGAGAGACGGTATAAATCAGGAGAGAGAGAGAGAGAGACGGTATAAATCAGGAGAGAGAGAGAGACGGTATAAATCAGGAGAGAGAGAGAGAGAGAGAGAGAGACGGTATAAATCAGGAGAGAGAGAGAGAGAGACGGTATAAATCAGGAGAGAGAGAGAGACGGTACAAATCAGGAGAGAGAGAGAGAGACGGTATAAATCAGGAGAGAGAGAGAGAGAGAGACGGTATAAATCAGGAGCGAGAGAGAGAGAGAGACGGTATAAATCAGGAGAGAGAGAGAGAGAGACGGTATAAATCAGGAGAGAGAGAGAGAGAGAGAGACGGTATAAATCAGGAGAGAGAGAGCGAGAGACGGTATAAATCAGGAGAGAGAGAGACGGTATAAATCAGGAGAGAGAGAGAGAGAGACGTATAAATCAGGAGAGAGAGAGAGAGAGAGACGGTATAAATCAGGAGAGAGAGAGAGAGAGAGACGGTATAAATCAGGAGAGAGAGAGACGGTATAAATCAGGAGAGAGAGAGATGGTATAAATCAGGAGAGAGAGACGGTATAAATCAGGAGAGAGAGAGAGAGAGACGGTATAAATCAGGAGAGAGAGAGAGAGACGGTATCAATCAGGAGAGAGAGAGAGAGAGAGAGACGGTATAAATCAGGAGAGAGAGAGAGAGAGAGAGAGACGGTATAAATCAGGAGAGAGAGAGAGAGAGACGGTATAAATCAGGAGAGAGAAAGAGAGACGGTATAAATCAGGAGAGAGAGAGAGAGAGACGGTATAAATCAGGAGAGAGAGAGACGGTATAAATCAGGAGAGAGAGAGAGAGAGACGGTATAAATCAGGAGAGAGAGAGAGAGAGAGAGACGGTATAAATCAGGAGAGAGAGAGAGAGAGAGACGGTATAAATCAGGAGAGAGAGAGAGAGAGAGACGGTATAAATCAGGAGAGAGAGAGAGAGACGGTATAAATCAGGAGAGAGAGAGAGAGACGGTATAAATCAGGAGAGAGAGAGAGAGAGACGGTATAAATCAGGAGAGAGAGAGAGAGACGGTATAAATCAGGAGAGAGAGAGAGAGACGGTATAAATCAGGAGAGAAAGAGAGAGAGACGGTATAAATCAGGAGAGAGAGAGAGAGAGAGACGGTATAAATCAGGAGAGAGAGAGAGAGAGAGAGACGGTATAAATCAGGAGAGAGAGAGAGAGAGAGAGACGGTATAAATCAGGAGAGAGAAAGAGAGAGAGACGGTATAAATCAGGAGAGAGAGAGAGAGACGGTATAAATCAGGAGAGAGAGAGAGAGAGAGACGGTATAAATCAGGAGAGAGAGAGAGAGAGACGGTATAAATCAGGAGAGAGAGAGAGAGAGACGGTATAAATCAGGAGAGAGAGAGAGAGAGACGGTATAAATCAGGAGAGAGAGAGAGAGAGAGACGGTATAAATCAGAGAGAGAGAGAGAGACGGTATAAATCAGGAGAGAGAGAGAGAGAGACGGTATAAATCAGGAGAGAGAGAGAGAGAGAGACGGTATAAATCAGGAGAGAGAGAGAGAGAGAGAGACGGTATAAATCAGGAGAGAGAGAGAGAGAGAGAGACGGTATAAATCAGGAGAGAGAGAGAGAGAGAGAGAGAGACGGTATAAATCAGGAGAGAGAGAGAGAGAGACGGTATAAATCAGGAGAGAGAGAGAGAGAGAGAGAGACGGTATAAATCAGGAGAGAGAAGAGAGAGAGAGAGACGGTATAAATCAGGAGAGAGAGAGAGAGAGACGGTATAAATCAGGAGAGAGAGAGAGAGAGACGGTATAAATCAGGAGAGAGAGAGAGAGAGAGAGAGACGGTATAAATCAGGAGAGAGAGAGACGGTATAAATCAGGAGAGAGAGAGAGAGAGAGAGACGGTATAAATCAGGAGAGAGAGAGAGACGGTGTAAATCAGGAGAGAGAGAGAGAGAGAGAGAGACGGTATAAATCAGGAGAGAGAGAGAGAGACGGTATAAATCAGGAGAGAGAGAGAGAGACGGTATAAATCAGGAGAGAGAGAGAGAGAGAGAGACGGTATAAATCAGGAGAGAGAGAGAGAGACGGTATAAATCAGGGAGAGAGAGAGAGAGAGACGGTATAAATCAGGAGAGAGAGAGAGAGAGACGGTATAAATCAGGAGAGAGAGAGAGAGAGAGACGGTATAAATCAGGAGAGAGAGGGAGAGACGGTATAAATCAGGAGAGAGAGAGAGAGAGACGGTATAAATCAGGAGAGAGAGAGAGAGAGAGACGGTATAAATCAGGAGAGAGAGAGAGAGAGAGAGACGGTATAAATCAGGAGAGAGAGAGAGAGAGACGGTATAAATCAGGAGAGAGAGAGAGGACGGTATAAATCAGGAGAGAGAGAGAGAGAGAGAGACGGTATAAATCAGGAGAGAGAGAGAGAGAGACGGTATAAATCAGGAGAGAGAGAGAGAGAGAGAGACGGTATAAATCAGGAGAGAGAGAGAGACGGTATAAATCAGGAGAGAGAGAGAGAGAGACGGTATAAATCAGGAGAGAGAGAGAGAGAGAGACGGAATAAATCAGGAGAGAGAGAGAGAGAGACGGTATAAATCAGGAGAGATGCTGGTTAATCAGCAACAAACAGAGCAGATCCAACAGGGGGTCCCTGGCGGACAGAGACTCCCTCTTTAAAAGGGGTCCCTGAGGGAGAGAGGAGAGAGACTCCCTCTTTAAAAGGGGTCTCTGACAGAGAGACTCCCTCTTTAAAAGGGGTCCCTGAGGGAGAGAGAGAGAGACTCCCTCTTTAAAAGGGGTCTCTGACAGAGAGACTCCCTCTTTAAAAGGGGTCCCTGAGGGAGAGAGAGAGAGACTCCCTCTTTAAAAGGGGTCCCTGACAGAGAGACTCCCTCTTTAAAAGGGGTCCCTGAGGAGAGAGAGAGAGACTCCCTCTTTAAAAGGGGTCCCTGATGGAGAGAGAGAGAGAGACTCCCTCTTTAAAAGGGGTCCCTGATGGAGAGAGAGAGAGAGACTCCCTCTTTAAAAGGGGTCCCTGATGGAGAGAGAGAGAGAGACTCCCTCTTTAAAAGGGGTCCCCTGACGGAGAGAGAGAGACTCCCTCTTTAAAAGGGGTCCCTGACGGAGAGAGAGAGACTCCCTCTTTAAAAGGGGTCCCTGATGGAGAGAGAGAGAGAGACTCCCTCTTTAAAAGGGGTCCCTGACGGAGAGAGAGAGACTCCCTCTTTAAAAGGGGTCTCTGACGGAGAGAGAGAGACTCCCTCTTTAAAAGGGGTCTCTGACGGAGAGAGAGAGACTCCCTCTTTAAAAGGGGTCTCTGACGGAGAGAGAGAGACTCCCTCTTTAAAAGGGGTCCCTGATGGAGAGAGAGACTCCCTCTTTAAAAGGGGGTCCCAGACGGAGAGAGAGAGACTCCCTCTTTAAAAGGGGTCCCTGACGGAGAGAGAGAGACTCCCTCTTTAAAAGGGGTCCCTGACGGGGAGAGAGAGACTCCCTCTTTAAAAGGGGGTCTCTGACGGAGAGACTCCCTCTTTAAAAGGGGTCCCTGAGGGGAGAGAGAGAGAGACTCCCTCTTTAAAAGGGGTCTCTGACAGAGAGACTCCCTCTTTAAAAGGGGTCCCTGAGGGAGAGAGAGAGAGACTCCCTCTTTAAAAAGGGGTCCCTGACAGAGAGACTCCCTCTTTAAAAGGGGTCCCTGAGGGAGAGAGAGAGAGACTCCCTCTTTAAAAGGGGTCCCTGATGGAGAGAGAGAGAGAGACTCCCTCTTTAAAAGGGGTCCCTGATGGAGAGAGAGAGAGAGACTCCCTCTTTAAAAGGGGTCCCTGATGGAGAGAGAGAGAGAGACTCCCTCTTTAAAAGGGGTCCCTGACGGAGAGAGAGAGACTCCCTCTTTAAAAGGGGTCCCTGACGGAGAGAGAGAGACTCCCTCTTTAAAAGGGGTCCCTGATGGAGAGAGAGAGAGAGACTCCCTCTTTAAAAGGGGTCCCTGACGGAGAGAGAGAGACTCCCTCTTTAAAAGGGGTCTCTGACGGAGAGAGAGAGACTCCCTCTTTAAAAGGGTCTCTGACGGAGAGAGAGACTCCCTCTTTAAAAGGGGTCCCAGACGGAGAGAGAGAGACTCCCTCTTTAAAAGGGGTCCCTGACGGAGAGAGAGAGACTCCCTCTTTAAAAGGGGTCCCTGACGGGGAGAGAGAGACTCCCTCTTTAAAAGGGGTCCCTGATGGAGAGAGAGAGAGACTCCCTCTTTAAAAGGGGCCCCTGACGGAGAGACTCCCTCTTTAAAAGGGGTCTCTGACGGAGAGAGAGAGACTCCCTCTTTGAAAGGGGTCTCTGACGGAGAGAGAGAGACTCCCTCTTTAAAAGGGGTCTCTGACGGAGAGAGAGAGACTCCCTCTTTAAAAGGGGTCCCTGACGGAGAGAGAGAGACTCCCTCTTTAAAAGGGGTCCCAGACGGAGAGGGAGAGACTCCCTCTTTAAAAGGGGTCCCTGACGGAGAGAGAGAGACTCCCTCTTTAAAAGGGGTCCCTGACGGGGAGAGAGAGACTCCCTCTTTAAAAGGGGCCCCTGACGGAGAGACTCCCTCTTTAAAAGGGGTCTCTGATGGAGAGAGAGAGACTCCCTCTTTAAAAGGGGTCCCTGATGGAGAGAGAGAGAGACTCCCTCTTTAAAAGGGGTCCCTGACGGAGAGAGACTCCCTCTTTAAAAGGGGTCTCTGATGGAGAGAGAGAGAGACTCCCTCTTTAAAAGGGGTCCCTGACGGAGAGAGAGAGACTCCCTCTTTAAAAGGGGTCTCTGCTGGGGAGAGAGAGACTCCCTCTTTAAAAGGGGTCTCTGCTGGGAGAGAGAGAGACTCCTCTTTAAAGGGGTCCCTGACGGAGAGAGAGAGACTCCCTCTTTAAAAGGGGTCTCTGATGGAGAGAGAGAGACTCCCTCTTTAAAAGGGGTCTCTGATGGAGAGAGAGAGACTCCTCTTTAAAAGGGGTCCCTGACGGAGAGAGAGAGACTCCCTCTTTAAAAGGGGTCCTGATGGAGAGACTCCCTCTTTTAAAGGGGTCCCTGATGGAGAGAGAGAGACTCCCTCTTTAAAAGGGGTCTCTGATGGGAGAGAGAGAGGACTCCCTCTTTAAAAGGGGTCCCTGACGGAGAGAGACTCCCTCTTTAAAAGGGGTCCCTGACGGAGAGAGAGAGACTCCCTCTTTAAAAGGGGTCCCTGACGGGGAGAGACTCCCTCTTTAAAAGGGGGTCCCTGACGGAGAGAGAGAGACTCCCTCTTTAAAAGGGGGTCCCTGACGGAGAGAGAGAGACTCCCTCTTTCAAAGGGGGTCCATGATGGGTCCAATCTAATACAGGGCGTTCCCTCCCTGCTCGTCCCGGGTTTAAACCCCTCCTCCCCCCCCTCCCCCTCCCCCTCCCCCACGATCTCACTTACTTGTGGTTCCGTTGGGTTTGGCGGTCAGCGGCTGAAGGCTGGACGGTCTGGCCTGCGACTGCCCTTGACTGACGGCCGCGGCCACGTAGGCCGGGGGCTGAGCCTGGCTCTGGATTTTGGCGGAGAGGGACAGGAGGCCCCCGCTCAACGTCCCGCCGTTCCCGTTGCCCAGCAGCATGGAGGCGGCGGCGGCGGCCGACCCCCCCTGGAGACTGGGGGGCTGGGGGAGGTGGAGGCCCTTTGAGCAACTGGTCTTTGCTGGCGACTGGAGGGGAACGGGAAGAGAGAAGAGAAGACATTTTTATTTTTAATGCACTGTTTCTGGCCGGGGGAGGGGGGCGGTGTCTCCACAAGAAAATAGGAGCGGGGGCCGGCCATTCGGCCCCTCGAGGCTGCCCCGCCGTTCGATCAGATCATGGCTGATCTTCGACCTCAACTCCACTTTCCCGCCCGATCCCCGAATCCCTCGATTCCCCCGAGAGTCCAAAAATCCATCCATCTCGGCCTTGAATATCCTCGACGACTGAGCGTCCACAGCCCTCTGGGGGAGAGAATTCCAAAGATTCACCTCCCTCTGAGTGAAGAAATTCCTCCTCATCTCAGTCTTGAATGGCCGACCCCTTATCCTGAGACTGTGCCCCCTCGTTCTCGACTCTCCAGCCAAGGGGGGAAACAGCCTCTCAGCATCTACCCTGTCAAGCCCCCCCTCAGAATCTGATATGTTTCAATGAGATCTCCTCTCATTCTTCCAAACTCCAGAGAGTATGGGCCCATTCGACTCAACCTCTCCTCATGGGACAACCCTCTCATCCCAGGAATCAATCAGGCGAACCTTCGTTGCACCGCCTGCAAGTCAAGTCTATCCTTCCTGAGATAAGGAGACCAAAACTGTACCCAGTACTCCAGGTGAGGTCTCACCAAAGCCCTGGACAACTGTCGTAAGATCTCCCGACTCCCTCATTCGTCCACCAGCTCAATGGACAGATGCAACTTGACATAAACACACCTGGCTGGTCTCGCTGTCTGTCGATCTCCCTCGTCTCTTCTCGTCGTCCAGGGTCTCCTGCCAACGTTACACAAAAGGAGAAAGGTTCAGAGACGGGGGGGGGGGGTGTTGGGGAGGGAAGAGGAGCTCCCAAAGAGAGAGGGAGGGAGGGAGGGAGGGAGGGACACCACAGAGAGGGGGTAATGTATAGAGTAGAAGAGGGGTATAGCAGGTGTCGACTGAGGTAAGGATTCACAGAAGGACATTCAGCCCCTCGAGCCTGTTACTATAGGAACAGGAGGAGGCCCATTCAGCCCCTCGAGCCTGTTACTATAGGAACAGGAGGGAGGCCCATTCAGCCCCTCGAGCCCGTTACTATAGGAACAGGAGGAGGCCCATTCAGCCCCTCGGGCCTGTTGCTATAGGAACAGGAGGAGGCCCATTCAGCCCCTCGGGCCTGTTACTATAGGAACAGGAGGAGGCCCATTCAGCCCCTCGGGCCTGTTACTATAGGAACAGGAGGGAGGCCCATTCAGCCCCTCGAGCCTGTTACTATAGGAACAGGAGGGAGGCCCATTCAGCCCCTCGAGCCCGTTACTATAGGAACAGGAGGAGGCCCATTCAGCCCCTCGAGCCCGTTACTATAGGAACAGGAGGAGGCCCATTCAGCCCCTCGAGCCTGTTCCTGTAGTAACAGGAGGAGGCCATTCAGCCCCTCGAGCCTCGTTCCACCCTTCAATCAGATCATGCCTGATCTGTCTCCTAAACTCCATCTCCCCGCCTTGTTTTCCATATCCCTCGAGACCCTTTACCCAACAAAAATCGATCAATCTCAGTCTTGAAAGCTCCCACTGACCTCCAGACTCCACAACTTTTTGGGGGGGCGGGGGGGGGGGGGAAGAGTTCCAGATTTCCACTCCCCCTTTGTGTGGAGAATTGCTTCCTGACATCACCCCCGAACGGCCTGGCTCTAATTTTAAGGTTCTTCCCTCTTGTTCTGGACTCTCCCCCACCAGAGGAAATAGTTTCTCTCTATCTCCCCTCCTTTAATCATCTTAAACCCCTCGATTCGATTCCCCCCCCCTCAATCTTCGATACTCGAGGGGAATACAAGCCCGGTCTGTGCAACCTGCCCTTGCAATTTAACCCTTTTAGCCCCGGGTATCGTTCTGGTGAATCTGGGCTGCCCCCTCGCTCCGAAGGCCAATCTATCCTTCCTGAGGGGCGATGCCCGGAACTGAACCCAGTCTCTCCAGATGTGGTCTGACCAGGGCTCTGCACAGCTGGAAGCTAACTTCCTCCCACTTTGGACTCCAGCCCTCTTGAGATGAAGGCAAACATTCCCATCAGCCGACTTAATTATTTCTTGTACCCGTCCCACTGGCTTCCAGTGATTTCTGTCCGAAATCTCTCTGCTCTTCCACAGTCCCTGGATTCTCACCATTTGGAAAACACTCTGGTCTGTCTTTCTTGGGTCTGAAATGGATGACCTCACATTTTCCCCACATTGAACTCCATCTGCCGCAGTTTCACTCGCTCAGTCCACCAATGGCTCTTTGTACCTTCCTGCCCCCGTCTACACTGTTTACCGTGCCTCCGAACTTAGTGTCGTCGGTGAACTTGGATAGATGACTCTCTATTCTCCGTAGACGACGTAGAATTTGACACAACAGAAACAGGCCATTCGGCCCAACAGGTCCATGCCGGTGTTTATGCTCCACACGAGTCTCCTCCCTCCCTACTCCATCTCACCCTATCCTTCTGTTCCTTTCTCCCTCATGTGTTTATCCAGCTTCCTCTTAAATCCATCTACACTATTCACCTCAACTACTCCTTGTGGGAGCGAGTTCCACATTCTCACCACTCTCTGGGGAAAGAAGTTTCTCCTGAATTCCCGATTGGATTTATTAGTGACTATCTTATATTTATGGCCCCCTAGTTCTGGTCTCCCCCACAAGTGGAAACATCTTCTCTACGTCTATCCTATCGAACCCTTTCATAATCTTAAAGACCTCCATTATAGAACTGTGCACAGTGCTCCAAGTGTGGTCTAACCAAGGTATATGGAGACCGGAACTGTGCACAGTGCTCCCAGTGTGGTCTAACCAAGGTATATGGAGATCAGAACTGTGCACAGTGCTCCAAGTGTGGTCTAACCAAGGTATATGGAGACCAGAACTGTGCACAGTGCTCCCAGTGTGGTCTAACCAAGGTATATGGAGACCAGAACTGTGCACAGTGCTCCAAGTGTGGTCTAACCAAGGTATGTGGAGACCAGAACTGTGCACAGTGCTCCAAGTGCGGTCCAACCAAGGTACATGGAGACCAGAACTGTGCACAGTGCTCCAAGTGTGGTCTAACCAAGGTATATGGAGACCGGAACTGTGCACAGTGCTCCAAGTGCGGTCCAACCAAGGTATATGGAGACCAGAACTGTGCACAGTGCTCCAAGTGTGGTCCAACCAAGGTATATGGAGACCGGAACTGTGCACAGTGCTCCAAGTGCGGTCTAACCAAGGTATATGGAGACCGGAACTGTGCACAGTGCTCCAAGTGTGGTCTAATCAAGGTTCTGTACAAGTTTAGCATAACTTCCCCATTCACCCAAATCATATATAAATGTACAGATCCCCGGGGGTCACCACTCGTCACATCCTGCCAATTCGAGTACATACCCATCATCCCCACCCTCCTAACCAATGCCCAACCCCCGTCACTGGGTTGCCTCCAGCAACTCCACGTTTTTGTTTTAAACTGGTTGTGTGAAAGCCTCTCATGTGGAACCTTATCCAGTGCCTTCTGGAAGTCCGCAAATAAATAGCCAACCGCCCCCCCACAACCGTCGAGGGAAGGGCCGACCCCTTCCCCGCACCCACCGACCCCCGCCGACGGTCTACGCCCGACGGTCTACGCCCGACGGCGAAGGGCGGGTACTCACCGTGAAACAGCTGGCAGGGCTCGGGGGCACGGGCGAGCTGGAGGTGGTGGAATTGGGAGTGCTGCTCAGGTGGATGAATAATTCTTCCTCCAGGTTGCTGTTGCTGGCCGGCGAACTGGGCACAGCGGCCGGCTGAGCTGTCGTTGGGTTTTTTTTTTCCCGAAAGGGAGGGAGGCGGGGGGGGGTGGAAATAAAGAGACGGGAGTCACGAGAGAGAATTTGTGCACAGCGAGATCCCGCCACACCGGCCGACGAGACCAGCGGCCTCACCGCGCCCGCGCCCGCCTCCGCCCCGGCCACCCAGTCGCTCTGTGTGGGTTGAGGGAGGGAATGTTGGGTTCAGGACACCGGGGAGAACTCCCCAACCCCACCCTACCCTCAGTCTTCCCTCAATGGTGCCCGTGGGCTCTTTAACGGTCAACTCCCATTGGGGGCAGGGCAAGGGGAATGGGCGACTCCCATTGGTGGGGGAGAGCTGGGCAGGGCGAGGGGAACGGGCGACTCCCATTGGGGGCACAGCTGGGCAGGGCGAGGGGAACGGTCAACTCCCATTGGGGGCAGAGCTGGGCAGGGCGAGGGGAATGGGCGACTCCCATTGGTGGGGGAGAGCTGGGCAGGGCGAGGGGAACGGTCAACTCCCATTGGGGGCAGAGCGAGGGGAACGGGCAACTCCCATTGGGGGCAGAGCTGGGCAGGGCGAGGGGAATGGGCGACTCCCATTGGTGGGGGAGAGCTGGGCAGGGCGAGGGGAACGGGCAACTCCCATTGGGAGGGGGAGAGCTGGGCAGGGCGAGGGGAATGGGCGACTCCCATTGGGTGAGAGGTGGGCAGGGCGAGGGGAATGGGCGACTCCCATTGGTGGGGGAGAGCTGGGCAGGGCGAGGGGAACGAGCAACTCCCATTGGGTGAGAGCTGGGTAGGGCGAGGGGAATGAGCAACTCCCATTGGGTGAGAGCTGGGCAGGGCGAGGGGAACGGGCAACTCCCATTGGGTGAGAGCTGGGTAGGGCGAGGGGAATGGGCAACTCCCATTGGTGGGAGAGCTGGGCAGGGCGAGGGGAATGGGCAACTCCCATTGGGTGAGAGCTGGGCAGGGCGAGGGGAAACGGTCAACTCCCATTGGGTGAGAGCTGGGTAGGGCGAGGGGAATGGGCAACTCCCATTGGGTGAGAGCTGGGCAGGGCGAGGGGAACGGGCAACTCCCATTGGGTGAGAGCTGGGCAGGGCGAGGGGAACGGTCAACTCCCATTGGGAGGGGGGAGAGCTGGGCAGGGCGAGGGGAAACGGTCAACTCCCATTGGGAGGGGGGAGAGCTGGGCAGGGCGAGGGGAACGGTCAACTCCCATTGGGAGGGGGGAGAGCTGGTGGTTGAAAGTTGGCGGAGGGGATGAATCGGGGAGGAGTCAGAGCTCCAAGCCGGAGTCGGAGGGGGACGGGGGTACCGAGGACCACGATGTCCACCCCCCCCCCCAGCCCCCATTCCTCCCTCCCTCCCTCCCCTCACCCACCCACCCTCCTCCGCCCACTGGACCCAAAGACTCACGGATCTCCTCCAAGTCCAGGTCATCGTACAGGAACTCGTTACCCTCGAAATCCGTGTCCTGGCCAGAGTCGATGTAATACTCCACCTCGTCCTTGATCTTCCTGATCAGATCCACCACGATGGAGTCATTGTCGAGCATGCGGAGAATGGTCTCCAGCATCCGGATGTGGTATCGATGCTTCTCCACGTATTGTTTCAGCTCCTCGATCCTGTCCTGCTTCTAAAGGGGAGGGGAGGGGAGGGGGGGGGGGGAAAGAGGGGAGAGAGGGAAGGGGGGAAAACTAAAAGACGCTTACAGCAAATTAAAACAGAAGCCCCTCGGACTTTCCCCCCTCGCTGGGGGACGGGTCCCCACGGGCACTGACCCCCTCCTCCTCGCTGGGGGACGGGTCCCCACGGGCACTGACCCCCTCCTCGCTGGGGGACGGGTCCCCACTGGTGATGCACCTGCCCTGGGAGTGTTTGACGGGACAGTGTAGAGGGAGCTTTACTCTGTGTCTAACCCTGTACCTGCCCTGGGAGTGTTTGATGGGACAGTGTAGAGGGAGCTTTACTCTGTGTCTAACCCCGTACCTGCCCTGGGAGTGTTTGATGGGACAGTGTAGAGGGAGCTTTACTCTGTGTCTAACCCTGTACCTGCCCTGGGAGTGTTTGATGGGACAGTGTAGAGGGAGCTTTACTCTGTATCTAACCCTGTACCTGCCCGGGGAGTGTTTGATGGGACAGTGTAGAGGGAGCTTTACTCTGTATCTAACCCTGTACCTGCCCTGGGAGAGTTTGATGGGACAGTGTAGAGGGAGCTTTACTCTGTATCTAACCCTGTACCTGCCCTGGGAGTGTTTGACGGGACAGTGTAGAGGGAGCTTTACTCTGTATCTAACCCTGTACCTGCCCTGGGAGTGTTTGATGGGACAGTGTGGAGGGAGCTTTACTCTGTATCTAACCCTGTACCTGCCCTGGGAGTGTTTGATGGGACAGTGTAGAGGGAGCTTTACTCTGTATCTAACCCTGTACCTGCCCTGGGAGTGTTTGACGGGACAGTGTAGAGGGAGCTTTACTCTGTATCTAACCCTGTACCTGCCCTGGGAGTGTTTGATGGGACAGTGTGGAGGGAGCTTTACTCTGTATCTAACCCTGTACCTGCCCTGGGAGTGTTTGATGGGACAGTGTAGAGGGAGCTTTACTCTGTATCGAACCCTGTACCTGCCCTGGGAGTGTTTGATGGGACAGTGTGGAGGGAGCTTTACTCTGTATCTAACCCTGTACCTGCCCTGGGAGTGTTTGATGGGACAGTGTAGAGGGAGCTTTACTCTGTATCTAACCCTGTACCTGCCCTGGGAGTGTTTGATGGGACAGTGTGGAGGGAGCTTTACTCTGTATCTAACCCTGTACCTGCCCTGGGAGTGTTTGATGGGACAGTGTAGAGGGAGCTTTACTCTGTATCTAACCCTGTACCTGACCCTGGGAGTGTTTGACGGGACAGTGTAGAGGGAGCTTTACTCTGTATCTAACCCTGTACCTGCCCTGGGAGTGTTTGATGGGACAGTGTAGAGGGAGCTTTACTCTGGATCTCACCCTGTACCTGCCCTGGGAGTGTTTGATGGGACAGTGTAGAGGGAGCTTTACTCTGTATCTAACCCTGTACCTGACCCTGGGAGTGTTTGATGGGACAGTGTAGAGGGAGCTTTACTCTGTATCTAACCCTGTACCTGCCCTGGGAGTGTTTGATGGGACAGTGTAGAGGGAGCTTTACTCTGTATCTAACCCTGTACCTGCCCTGGGAGTGTTTGATGGGACAGTGTAGAGGGAGCTTTACTCTGTATCTAACCCTGTACCTGACCCTGGGAGTGTTTGATGGGACAGTGTAGAGGGAGCTTTACTCTGTATCTAACCCTGTACCTGACCCTGGGAGTGTTTGATGGGACAGTGTAGAGGGAGCTTTACTCTGTATCTAACCCTGTACCTGACCCTGGGAGTGTTTGATGGGACGGTGTAGAGGGAGCTTTACTCTGTATCTAACCCTGTACCTGCCCTGGGAGTGTTTGATGGGACAGTGTAGAGGGAGCTTTACTCTGTATCTCACCCTGTCCCTGCCCTGGGAGTGTTTGATGGGACAGTGTAGAGGGAGCTTTACTCTGTATCTAACCCTGTACCTGCCCCTGGGAGTGTTTGATGGGACAGTGTCGAGGGAGCTTTACTCTGTATCTAACCCTGTCCCTGCCCTGGGAGTGTTTGATGGGACAGTGTAGAGGGAGCTTTACTCTGTATCTAACCCTGTACCTGCCCCTGGGAGTGTTTGATGGGACAGTGTCGAGGGAGCTTTACTCTGTATCTAACCCTGTCCCTGCCCTGGGAGTGTTTGATGGGACAGTGTAGAGGGAGCTTTACTCTGTATCTAACCCTGTACCTGCCCCTGGGAGTGTTTGATGGGACAGTGTCGAGGGAGCTTTACTCTGTATCTAACCCTGTCCCTGCCCTGGGAGTGTTTGATGGGACAGTGTAGAGGGAGCTTTACTCTGTATCTAACCCTGTCCCTGCCCTGGGAGTGTATGATGGGACAGTGTAGAGGGAGCTTTACTCTGTATCTAACCCTGTACCTGCCCTGGGAGTGTTTGATGGACAGTGTAGAGGGAGCTTTACTCTGTATCTAACCCTGTACCTGCCCCTGGGAGTGTTTGATGGGACAGTGTCGAGGGAGCTTTACTCTGTATCTAACCCTGTACCTGCCCTGGGAGTGTTTGATGGGACAGTGTAGAGGGAGCTTTACTCTGTATCTAACCCTGTACCTGCCCTGGGAGTGTTTGACGGGACAGTGTAGAGGGAGCTTTACTCTGTATCTAACCCTGTACCTGTCCTGGGAGTGTTTGATGGGACAGTGTAGAGGGAGCTTTACTCTGTATCTAACCCTGTACCTGCCCTGGGAGTGTTTGATGGGACAGTGTCGAGGGAGCTTTACTCTGTATCTAACCCTGGACCTGCCCTGGGAGTGTTTGATGGGACAGTGTAGAGGGAGCTTTACTCTGTATCTAACCCTGTACCTGCCCTGGGAGTGTTTGATGGGACAGTGTAGAGGGAGCTTTACTCTGTATCTAACCCTGTACCTGCCCTGGGAGTGTTTGACGGGACAGTGTAGAGGGAGCTTTACTCTGTATCTAACCCTGTACCTGTCCTGGGAGTGTTTGATGGGACAGTGTCGAGGGAGCTTTACTCTGTATCTAACCCTGTACCTGCCCTGGGAGTGTTTGATGGGACAGTGTCGAGGGAGCTTTACTCTGTATCTAACCCTGTACCTGCCCTGGGAGTGTTTGATGGGACAGTGTAGAGGGAGCTTTACTCGGTATCTAACCCTGTACCTGCCCCTGGGAGTGTTTGATGGGACAGTGTAGAGGGAGCTTTACTCTGTATCTAACCCTGTACCTGCCCTGGGAGTGTTTGATGGGTCAGTGTAGAGGGAGCTTTACTCTGTATCTAACCCTGTACCTGCCCTGGGAGTGTTTGATGGGACAGTGTAGAGGGAGCTTTACTCTGTATCTAACCCTGTACCTGCCCTGGGAGTGTTTGATGGGTCAGTGTAGAGGGAGCTTTACTCTGTATCTAACCCTGTACCTGCCCTGGGAGTGTTTGATGGGACAGTGTAGAGGGAGCTTTACTCTGTATCTAACCCTGTACCTGCCCTGGGAGTGTTTGATGGGACAGTGTAGAGGGAGCTTTACTCTGTATCTAACCCTGTACCTGCCCCCGGGAGTGTTTGATGGGACAGTGTAGAGGGAGCTTTACTCTGTATCTAACCCTGTACCTGAACCTGGGAGTGTTTGATGGGACGGTGTAGAGGGAGCTTTACTCTGTATCTAACCCTGTACCTGTCCCTGGGAGTGTTTGATGGGACAGTGTAGAGGGAGCTTTACTCTGTATCTAACCCTGTACCTGCCCCCGGGAGTGTTTGATGGGACAGTGTAGAGGGAGCTTTACTCTGTATCTAACCCTGTCCCTGCCCTGGGAGTGTATGATGGGACAGTGTAGAGGGAGCTTTACTCTGTATCTAACCCTGTACCTGCCCTGGGAGTGTTTGATGGACAGTGTAGAGGGAGCTTTACTCTGTATCTAACCCTGTACCTGCCCCTGGGAGTGTTTGATGGGACAGTGTCGAGGGAGCTTTACTCTGTATCTAACCCTGTACCTGCCCTGGGAGTGTTTGATGGGACAGTGTAGAGGGAGCTTTACTCTGTATCTAACCCTGTACCTGCCCTGGGAGTGTTTGACGGGACAGTGTAGAGGGAGCTTTACTCTGTATCTAACCCTGTACCTGTCCTGGGAGTGTTTGATGGGACAGTGTAGAGGGAGCTTTACTCTGTATCTAACCCTGTACCTGCCCTGGGAGTGTTTGATGGGACAGTGTCGAGGGAGCTTTACTCTGTATCTAACCCTGGACCTGCCCTGGGAGTGTTTGATGGGACAGTGTAGAGGGAGCTTTACTCTGTATCTAACCCTGTACCTGCCCTGGGAGTGTTTGATGGGACAGTGTAGAGGGAGCTTTACTCTGTATCTAACCCTGTACCTGCCCTGGGAGTGTTTGACGGGACAGTGTAGAGGGAGCTTTACTCTGTATCTAACCCTGTACCTGTCCTGGGAGTGTTTGATGGGACAGTGTCGAGGGAGCTTTACTCTGTATCTAACCCTGTACCTGCCCTGGGAGTGTTTGATGGGACAGTGTCGAGGGAGCTTTACTCTGTATCTAACCCTGTACCTGCCCTGGGAGTGTTTGATGGGACAGTGTAGAGGGAGCTTTACTCGGTATCTAACCCTGTACCTGCCCCTGGGAGTGTTTGATGGGACAGTGTAGAGGGAGCTTTACTCTGTATCTAACCCTGTACCTGCCCTGGGAGTGTTTGATGGGTCAGTGTAGAGGGAGCTTTACTCTGTATCTAACCCTGTACCTGCCCTGGGAGTGTTTGATGGGACAGTGTAGAGGGAGCTTTACTCTGTATCTAACCCTGTACCTGCCCTGGGAGTGTTTGATGGGTCAGTGTAGAGGGAGCTTTACTCTGTATCTAACCCTGTACCTGCCCTGGGAGTGTTTGATGGGACAGTGTAGAGGGAGCTTTACTCTGTATCTAACCCTGTACCTGCCCTGGGAGTGTTTGATGGGACAGTGTAGAGGGAGCTTTACTCTGTATCTAACCCTGTACCTGCCCCCGGGAGTGTTTGATGGGACAGTGTAGAGGGAGCTTTACTCTGTATCTAACCCTGTACCTGAACCTGGGAGTGTTTGATGGGACGGTGTAGAGGGAGCTTTACTCTGTATCTAACCCTGTACCTGTCCCTGGGAGTGTTTGATGGGACAGTGTAGAGGGAGCTTTACTCTGTATCTAACCCTGTACCTGCCCCCGGGAGTGTTTGATGGGACAGTGTGGAGGGAAACTAACCTCTCTGTCTCCCTTCTTTTTCCGGGTTTGCACTGCGAGAGACTCCACTTCGCTCTCGAACTGGTCAACCTGCACAGGATCAGAAAACCCAAATCAGGCCCTCCTCCCGACCGTTGAACCTCACCGCCCGTTGTAGAAAAATCGCCAACGGGAAATTCCCATGTAAACGCGTCAAGCCGCCGTCCCAGCCTCCCGTCCGCCTACCGACCGACTCCACTCCCCCCGAAACCGCTGCCACGCCTCGATTCCGAGTCTCCGGCAGGGAAGACTCTCCAGAAGGGGAGCATCCGGCTTCTCAAGGTCGGCTCGAAAGTAGCCCCCTCACCCCCACCCCCACCCCCCCCCCGGTTTCCCGTCGACCGAGGGGCGTCCTGATCGAGGTCTCCCAGACGACGAGGGGGAACGCCTCAAATCCGTGTCCTCTGCTCACCGACCCTCCTGCCCACTGGAAACAGTCTCTCCTTATTTACTCTCTCAAAACCCCTTCATGATTTTGAACCCCTCGATTAAATCTCCCCCTTAACCTTCTCTGCTCTGAGGGGAACGACCCCAGATTCTCCAGTCTCTCCGCATCACTGAGGTCCCTCATCCCTGGGACCATTCTGGTGAATCTCCTCTGCACCCTCTCCAAAGGCCTTGACGTCCTTCCTAAAGAGCGAGGCCCAGAATTGGACCCAATGCTCCAGCTGAGGTCACTCATCCCCGGGGACCATTCTGGTGAATCTCCTCTGCACCCTCTCTGAGACCTTGACGTCCTTCCTAAAGAGCGAGGCCCAGAATTGGACCCAACGCTCCAGCTGAGGTCACTCATCCCTGGGACCATTCTGGTGAATCTCCTCCGCACCCTCTCCAAAGGCCTTGACGTCCTTCCTAAAGAGCGAGGCCCAGAATTGGACCCAACGCTCCAGCTGAGGTCACTCATCCCTGGGACCATTCTGGTAAATCTCCTCCGCACCCTCTCCAAAGGCCTTGACGTCCTTCCTAAAGAGCGAGGCCCAGAATTGGACCCAATGCTCCAGCTGAGGTCACTCATCCCTGGGACCATTCTGGTGAATCTCCTCCGCACCCTCTCCAAAGGCCTTGACGTCCTTCCTAAAGAGCGAGGCCCAGAATTGGACCCAATTCTCCAGCTGAGGTCCCTCATCCCCGGGGACCATTCTGGTGAATCTCCTCTGCACCCTCTCCAAAGGCCTTGACGTCCTTCCTAAAGAGCGAGGCCCAGAATTGGACCCAACGCTCCAGCTGAGGTCACTCATCCCTGGGACCATTCTGGTGAATCTCCTCTGCACCCTCTCCAAAGGCCTTGACGTCCTTCCTAAAGAGCGGGGCCCACAATTGGACCCAATTCTCCAGCTGAGGTCCCTCATCCCCGGGGACCATTCTGGTGAATCTCCTCCGCACCCTCTCCAAAGGCCTTGACGTTCTTCCTAAAGAGCGAGGCCCAGAATTGGACCCAACACTCCAGCTGAGGTCCCTCATCCCCGGGGACCATTCTGGTGAATCTCCTCTGCACCCTCTCTGAGACCTTGACGTCCTTCCTAAAGAGCGAGGCCCAGAATTGGACCCAACTCTCCAGCCGAGGTCCCTCATCCCCGGGGACCATTCCGGGAAACGGCCAAGGCCCACAGTTTGGAAGCAACGAGGCGGAGAGCCATCGCTTCCCCCCCCCCTTCTCTGACGGGCCCGAGCGCAGCAGAGGATGGTCCACGTTGGTCCCAAAGCAAGTTCCGGGCGGTGGGCAGGGCTTGGGGGAGAAAGAGAGCGAGAGAGAGAGCGAGAGAGAGAGAGAGCGAAACAATATCAATCGGACGGTCCTTACCTGCATGTTTAAAGTGTCGATTGTGTTCTGTGGGGCGGAGGGAAGAGAGAGAGAGAGAAAGAAAGAGGGTCACGCACCAGCTCACAATGAGGGAGAATCGATGGACCGAGCCCCGTAACCCAGGAGACCGCTCCGAGATCCGGGCCCCTTCAGCCTGACCCCCCCCCCCCCAGGCCCATTAAGCCTGACCCTAAGGCCCCTTAAGCCTGACCCCTTAGGCCCCTTAAGCATGACCCCTAGGCCCCTTAAGCCTGACTCCCTAGGCCCCTTAAGCCTGACCCCTTAGGCCCCTTAAGCCTGACCCCTAGGCCCCTTAAGCCTGACCCCCAGGCCCCTTAAGCCTGACCCCTAGGCCCCTTAAGCCTGACCCCTAGGCCCCTTAAGCCTGACCCCCTAGGCCCCTTAAGCCTGACCCCCTAGGCCCCTTCAACCTGACTCCCTAGGCCCCTTAAGCCTGACCCCTTAGGCCCCTTAAGCATGACCCCTAGGCCCCTTAAGCCTGACCCCTTAGGCCCCTTAAGCCTGACTCCCTAGGCCCCTTAAGCCTGACTCCCTAGGCCCCTTAAGCCTGACCCCCGGGCCCCTTAAGCCTGACCCCCGGGCCCCTTAAGCCTGACCCCCGGGCCCCTTAAGCCTGACCCCCGGGCCCCTTAAGCCTGACCCCCGGGCCCCTTCAACCTGACCCCTTAGGCCCCTTAAGCCTGACCCCCAGGCCCCTTCAGCCTGACCCCCTCGGCCCCTTAAGCCTGACCCCCTCGGCCCCTTAAGCCTGACCCCCTCGGCCCTTTAAGCCTGACCCCCAGGCCCCTTAAGCCTGACCCCCAGGCCCCTTAAGCCTGACTCCCTAGGCCCCTTAAGCCTGACTCCCTAGGCCCCTTAAGCCTGACTCCCTAGGCCCCTTAAGCCTGACCCCCAGGCACCCTTAAGCCTGACCCCCAGGCCCCTTAAGCCTGACCCCCAGGCCCCTTAAGCCTGACTCCCTAGGCCCCTTAAGCCTGACTCCCTAGGCCCCTTAAGCCTGACTCCCTAGGCCCCTTAAGCCTGACCCCCAGGCCCCTTAAGCCTGACCCCCTGGGCCTTTAAGTCACCTTGGCCGCCTGGGCCCAATGAATAAATTGGGATCGGAAGGAACAGTCTCTGGAATTCCGTCCGAACAGTCCACATCCCCTCCTCCCAGCCTCAGGGTGAACATCCAACCCCCTTATTTGGGGGCAGAGAGACGTCAAACTGGGGGGCGGACAGGCCCCGACTCGAGGATACCCCCAGTGGGGGGGGGGAGCTTTGGGATCCAGGGGCCCAAACCTGCTCAAACACCGGGTTTAATGGTCGGAGGGAAGGGGGGGGGCCAGGAGGGAAGGGGGGGGGGGGGCCAGGAGGGAAGGGGGGGGCAGGAGGGAAGGGGGGGGGCCAGGAGGGAAGGGGGGGGGCCAGGAGGGAAGGGGGGGGGCCAGGAGGGAAGGGGGGGGGCCAGGAGGGAAGGGGGGGGGGCCAGGAGGGAAGGGGGGGGGCCAGGACGGAAGGGGGGGGGCCAGGAGGGAAGGGGGGGGGCCAGGAGGGAAGGGGGGGGCCAGGAGGGAAGGGGGGGGGCCAGGAGGGAAGGGGGGGGGCCAGGAGGGAAGGGGGGGGGCCAGGAGGGAAGGGGGGGGGCCAGGAGGGAAGGGGGGGGGCCAGGAGGGAAGGGGGGGGGGCCAGGAGGGAAGGGGGGGGGCCAGGAGGGAAGGGGGGGGGCCAGGAGGGAAGGGGGGGGGGCCAGGAGGGAAGGGGGGGGGGCCAGGAGGGAAGGGGGGGGGGCCAGGAGGGAAGGGGGGGGGGGCCAGGAGGGAAGGGGGGGGGGCCAGGAGGGAGGGGGGGGGCCAGGAGGGAAGGGGGGGGCCAGGAGGGAAGGGGGGGGCAGGAGAGAAGGGGGGGGGCAGGAGGGAAGGGGGGGGGCAGGAGGGAAGGGGGGGGGCAGGAGGGAAGGGGGGGGCCAGGAGGGAAGGGGGGGCAGGAGAGAAGGGGGGAGGCGGAGGGAGGGAGGCGGACGGAGGGAGGCGGACGGAGGGAGGGAGGCGGACGGAGGCGGGAGGAAGGGAGGCGGACGGAGGGAGGGAGGGGGGCGGACGGAGGGAGGGAGGCGGGCGGAGGGAGGGGGCGGGGAGGGAGGAGGGAGGGAGGCGGAGGGAGGGAGGGGGGCGGGCGGAGGGAGGGGGTCGAGGCAGAGACGAGGATCTCCGAGATGTCTCCCGAGCGACGAGTAATGTTGGACCGTAAACTCTGGGTCTCCGTCTGAACCGTGACCAGACCACACTGGCACCAACGGCCCCCATTTCAACAACCAGCCAGCGATCGGGGGGCGGGGGCAGGAATCCCCCTCCAGGGTCTCCAACACCGAGCCCCCCCACCACCGAGGGAGCGCTCGAGGCCACTGAGACGAGCCCAGTCACCAACCCCCACCCCCCGACCGCCTCGACCAACACCACCCCTGGTGAGCACAGCTCAGGAGCATCGACTGTTGGATCTTGCTGTGCAATGTGGCTCGTACGACGGCCCACCTGAAGGCAACCCTGGAGGAGAGGGGGTGGCGAACGGGGGGAAAAGGGGCAACCCTTTAAATTCAAGGGGCTTTCGAGATTACGGCAGCGAGGCACCCCGCAGTCGAAGAGCTCACCGTCAACCACTGGCCGACATCCTCCTTCTCCTTCTGCGCCGGGTCGATCTTGGTCGCCAGCCCCAAACCTTCCTTGGAGTAGGCTTTGGTTTTGGTCTCGCGTTCAACCACCTTAAACCGTTCCATTTGCTGGAGGGAAAGAGACAAAGCGGAGGGTGAGATACAGAGAAAAGCTCCCTCCACACCGTCCCGTCAAACACTCCCAGGGCAGGTACAGGGTTAGATACAGAGTAAAGCTCCCTCCACACCGTCCCGTCAAACACTCCCAGGGCAGGTACAGGGTTAGATACAGAGTAAAGCTCCCTCTACACTGTCCCGTCAAACACTCCCAGGGCAGGTACAGGGTGAGATACAGAGTAAAGCTCCCTCTACACTGTCCCGTCAAACACTCCCAGGGCAGGTACAGGGTTAGATACAGAGTAAAGCTCCCTCTACACTGTCCCGTCAAACACTCCCAGGGCAGGTACAGGGTTAGATACAGAGTAAAGCTCCCTCTACACTGTCCCGTCAAACACTCCCAGGGCAGGTACAGGGTTAGATACAGAGTAAAGCTCCCTCGACACCGTCCCGTCAAACACTCCCAGGGCAGGTACAGGGTTAGATACAGAGTAAAGCTCCCTCTACACTGTCCCATCAAACACTCCCAGGGCAGGTACAGGGTTAGATACAGAGTAAAGCTCCCTCTACACTGTCCCATCAAACACTCCCAGGGGCAGGTACAGGGTTAGATACAGAGTAAAGCTCCCTCTACACTGTCCCGTCAAACACTCCCAGGGCAGATACAGGGTTAGATACAGAGTAAAGCTCCCTCTACACTGTCCCATCAAACACTCCCAGGGCAGGTACAGGGTTAGATACAGAGTAAAGCTCCCTCTACACTGTCCCATCAAACACTCCCAGGGCAGGTACAGGGTTAGATACAGAGTAAAGCTCCCTCCACACTGTCCCGTCAAACACTCCCAGGGCAGGTACAGGGTTAGATACAGAGTAAAGCTCCCTCCACACTGTCCCATCAAACACTCCCAGGGCAGGTACAGGGTTAGATACAGAGTAAAGCTCCCTCTGCACTGTCCCATCAAACACTCCCGGGGCAGGTACAGGGTTAGATACAGAGTAAAGCTCCCTCTACACTGTCCCATCAAACACTCCCAGGGCAGGTACAGGGTTAGATACAGAGTAAAGCTCCCTCTACACTGTCCCGTCAAACACTCCCAGGGCAGGTACAGGGTTAGATACAGAGCAAAGCTCCCTCTGCACTGTCCCATCAAACACTCCCGGGGCAGGTACAGGGTTAGATACAGAGTAAAGCTCCCTCTACACTGTCCCATCAAACACTCCCAGGGCAGGTACAGGGTTAGATACAGAGTAAAGCTCCCTCTACACTGTCCCATCAAACACTCCCAGGGCAGGTACAGGGTTCGATACAGAGTAAAGCTCCCTCTACACTGTCCCGTCAAACACTCCCAGGGCAGGGACAGGGTTAGATACAGAGTAAAGCTCCTTCTACACTGTCCCGTCAAACACTCCCAGGGCAGGTACACGGTTAGATACAGAGTAAAGCTCCCTCTACACTGTCCCATCAAACACTCCCAGGGCAGGTACAGGGTTAGATACAGAGTAAAGCTCCCTCTACACTGTCCCATCAAACACTCCCAGGGCAGGTACAGGGTTAGATACAGAGTAAAGCTCCCTCCACACTGTCCCGTCAAACACTCCCAGGCCAGGGACAGGGTTAGATACAGAGTAAAGCTCCTTCTACACTGTCCCGTCAAACACTCCCAGGGCAGGTACAGGGTTAGATACAGAGTAAAGCTCCCTCTACACTGTCCCATCAAACACTCCCAGGGCAGGTACAGGGTTAGATACAGAGTAAAGCTCCCTCTACACTGTCCCATCAAACACTCCCAGGGCAGGTACAGGGTTAGATACAGAGTAAAGCTCCCTCTACACTGTCCCATCAAACACTCCCAGGGTCAGGTACAGGGTTAGATACAGAGTAAAGCTCCCTCTACACTATCCCGTCAAACACTCCCAGGGCAGGTACAGGGTTAGATACAGAGTAAAGCTCCCTCTACACTGTCCCATCAAACACTCCCAGGGCAGGTACAGGGTTAGATACAGAGTAAAGCTCCCTCTACACTGTCCCGTCAAACACTCCCAGGGCAGGTACAGGGTTAGATACAGAGTAAAGCTCCCTCTACACTGTCCCATCAAACACTCCCAGGGCAGGTACAGGGTTAGATACAGAGTAAAGCTCCCTCTACACTGTCCCATCAAACACTCCCAGGGCAGGTACAGGGTTCGATACAGAGTAAAGCTCCCCCAGGTCCCCAGAGAGGACGATTGCTCAGTCCAGTCTGAGATTCCAACACACACACACTCTCTCTCTCTCTCTCTCTCTTTCTCTCTCTCCTAGTCTCCCTCCCTCCCTCCCTCTCTCCGTCCCCCTGCCCGTCTCACCGTTTCGATCAGCCTGCGATTCTCGATCAGCTGCCTCTTGTCTTTGATCTCGTTCGAAGCAACCCATGTCTTGATCTGGTCTCGTAGCCTCTGTGCGGGGGAATGGTGGAAAGAGGAGAAGGAGGAGGAAGGCAGTTAGAACATGGGCTGTGGGGGTTCCCCTAAACAGGGGAGAGGAGCAGAGGGATCTGGGGGTACAGATACACAAATCACGAAAAGTAGTGACACAGGTTAATAAGGCCGTAAAAAAGGCTAATCAAGCACTGGGGTTCATTTCCAGAGGGACAGAATTGAAAAGCAGAGAAGTTATGTTAAACTTGTATAGAACCTTGGTTAGACCACACTTGGAGCACTGTGCACAGTTCTGGTCTCCATATACCTTGGTTAGACCACACTTGGAGCACTGTGCACAGTTCCGGTCTCCATATACCTTGGTCAGACCACACTTGGAGCACTGTGTACAGTTCCGGTCTCCATATACCTTGGTTAGACCACACTGGGAGCACTGTGTACAGTTCTGGTCTCCATATACCTTGGTTAGACCACACTTGGAGCACTGTGCACAGTTCTGGTCTCCATATACCTTGGTTAGACCACACTGGGAGCACTGTGCACAGTTCTGGTCTCCATATACCTTGGTTAGACCACACTTGGAGCACTGTGTACAGTTCTGGTCTCCATATACCTTGGTTAGACCACACTTGGAGCACTGTGCACAGTTCTGGTCTCCATACACCTTGGTTAGACCACACTTGGAGCACTGTGTACAGTTCTGGTCTACATGTACCTTGGTTAGACCACACTTGGAGCACTGTGTACAGTTCTGGTCTCCACATACCTTGGTTAGACCACACTTGGAGCACTGTGTACAGTTCTGGTCTCCATATACCTTGGTTAGACCACACTTGGAGCACTGTGTACAGTTCTGGTCTACATATACCTTGGTTAGACCACACTTGGAGCACTGTGCACAGTTCTGGTCTCCATATACCTTGGTTAGACCACACTTGGAGCACTGTGCACAGTTCTGGTCTCCATATACCTTGGTTAGACCACACTTGGAGCACTGTGCACAGTTCTGGTCTCCATATACCTTGGTTAGACCACACTTGGAGCACTGTGCACAGTTCTGGTCTCCATATACCTTGGTTAGACTACACTTGGAGCACTGTGCACAGTTCTGGTCTCCATATACCTTGGTTAGACCACACTTGGAGCGCTGTGCACAGTTCTGGTCTCCATATTATGAAAAGGATATAGAGGCACTGGAGATGGTGCAAATAAGATTTACTGGGGTGATACCAGAACTGAGAGGTTATAACTATCAGGAAAGACTGAACAGACTGGGGCTCTTTTCTCTAGAAAAGAGAAGACTGAGGGGTGACCTGATCGAGGTCTTTAAGATTATGAAAGGGTTCGATAGGGTAGACGTAGAGAAGATATTTCCACTTGTGGGGGGAGACCAGAACCAGGGGGGGCCATAAATATAAGATAGTCAGTGATAAATCCAATCGGGAATTCAGGAGAAACTTCTTTCCCCAGAGAGTGGTGAGAATGTGGAACTCACTCCCACAAGGAGTAGTTGAGGTGAACAGTGTAGATGGATTTAAGGGGAAGCTGGATAAACACATGAGGGAGAAAGGAATAGAAGGATAGGGTGAGAGGGTGAGATGGAGTAGGGAGGGAGGAGGCTCGTGTGGAGAGTAAACACCGGGATAGACCAGATGGGCCGAGTGGCCAGTTACCAATTTATGGTGCGTGAAGCAATTTGTGCTGTTTCCCCGAGATGGGGCAAGGGGCCGGGCCAATGTGCTCCCACCCCAGAAAACCCCTTCGCACAGGCGGCTGCCGTCAACCGGGAAACACAGCGGCCATTTCGGGCACAGCAAGATCCCACAAACAGCGATGAGGCGACCCAACCAGTTGATCTGTCGGGAGGTGGGGGGATATCGGGTCCCCAGGGGACCGGGGAGAACAGCGCTCTTCCCCCACCTCAGCTCTTCTGCCAGCAATGGCCGTCAGATCGCCAACACCCACCCGCACGAGGAGGGGGGGCCCAGTTGAAACGTCTCCTCCGAGGGACGAAGGGGCAGGTCAACGGGAGAGGGGTGGCTCACAACAGAACTCTTCATACAGTTACACAGTGAGTGACCCTCACCCTGAATAAACAGGGACTCTGGACAGTTACACAGTGAGTGACCCTCACCCTGAATAAACAGGGACTCTGTACAGTTACACAGTGAGTGACCCTCACCCTGAATAAACAGGGACTCTGTACAGTTACACAGTGAGTGACCCTCACCCAGAATAAACAGGGACTCTGTACAGTTACACAGTGAGTGACCCTCACCCTGAATAAACAGGGACTCTGTACAGTTACACAGTGAGTGACCCTCACCCTGAATAAACAGGGACTCTGTACAGTTACACAGTGAGTGACCCTCACCCTGAATAAACAGGGACTCTGTACAGTTACACAGTGAGTGACCCTCACCCTGAATAAACAGGGACTCTGTACAGTTACACAGTGAGTGACCCTCACCCTGAATAAACAGGGACTCTGTACAGTTACACAGTGAGTGACCCTCACCCTGAATAAACAGGGACTCTGTACAGTTACACAGTGAGTGACCCTCACCCAGAATAAACAGGGACTCTGCACAGTCACACAGTGAGTGACCCTCACCCTGAATAAACAGGGACTCTGTACAGTTACACAGTGAGTGACCCTCACCCTGAATAAACAGGGACTCTGTACAGTTACACAGTGAGTGACCCTCACCCTGAATAAACAGGGACTCTGTACAGTAACAGTGAGTGACCCTCACCCTGAATAAACAGGGACTCTGTACAGTTAGTGAGTGACCCTCACCCTGAATAAACAGGGACTCTGTACAGTTACACAGTGAGTGACCCTCACCCTGAATAAACAGGGACTCTGTACAGTTACACAGTGAGTGACCCACACCCTGAATAAACGGGGACTCTGTACAGTTACACAGTGAGTGACCCTCACCCTGAATAAACAGGGACTCTGTACAGTTACACAGTGAGTGACCCTCACCCTGAATAAACAGGGACTCTGTACAGTTACACAGCGAGTGACCCTCACCCTGAATAAACAGGGACTCTGTACAGTTACACAGTGAGTGACCCTCACCCTGAATAAACAGGGACTCTGTACAGTTACAGTGAGTGACCCTCACCCTGAATAAACAGGGACTCTGTACAGTTACACAGTGAGTGACCCTCACCCTGAATAAACAGGGACTCTGTACAGTTACACAGTGAGTGACCCTCACCCTGAATAAACAGGGACTCTGTACAGTTACAGTGAGTGACCCTCACCCTGAATAAACAGTGACTCTGTACAGTTACACAGTGAGTGACCCTCACCCTGAATAAACAGGGACTGTGTACAGTTACAGTGAGTGACCCTCACCCTGAATAAACAGGGACTCTGTACAGTTACACAGTGAGTGACCCTCACCCTGAATAAACAGGGACTCTGCACAGTTACACAGCGAGTGACCCTCACCCTGAATAAACAGGGACTCTGTACAGTTACACAGTGAGTGACCCTCACCCTGAATAAACAGGGACTCTGTACAGTTACACAGTGAGTGACCCTCACCCTGAATAAACAGTGACTCTGTACAGTTACACAGCGAGTGACCCTCACCCTGAATAAACAGGGACTCTGTACAGTTACAGTGAGTGACCCTCACCCTGAATAAACAGGGACTCTGTACAGTTACACAGCGAGTGACCCTCACCCTGAATAAACAGGGACTCTGTACAGTTACACAGTGAGTGACCCTCACCCTGAATAAACAGGGACTCTGTACAGTTACACAGCGAGTGACCCTCACCCTGAATAAACAGGGACTCTGTACAGTTACACAGCGAGTGACCCTCACCCTGAATAAACAGGGACTCTGCACAGTTACACAGCGAGTGACCCTCACCCTGAATAAACAGGGACTCTGTACAGTTACACAGTGAGTGACCCTCACCCTGAATAAACAGGGACTCTGTACAGTTACACAGCGAGTGACCCTCACCCTGAATAAACAGAGACTCTGTACAGTTACGCAGGGAGTGACCCTCACCCTGAATAAACAGGGACTCTGTACAGTTACACAGTGAGTGACCCTCACCCTGAATAAACAGGGACTCTGTACAGTTACACAGCGAGTGACCCTCACCCTGAATAAACAGGGACTCTGTACAGTTACACAGCGAGTGACCCTCACCCTGAATATACAGTGACTCTGTACAGTTACACAGTGAGTGACCCTCACCCTGAATAAACAGGGACTCTGTACAGTTACACAGTGAGTGACCCTCACCCTGAATAAACAGGGACTCTGTACAGTTACAGTGAGTGACCCTCACCCTGAATAAACAGTGACTCTGTACAGTTACACAGTGAGTGACCCTCACCCTGAATAAACAGGGACTCTGTACAGTTACACA
This sequence comes from Heptranchias perlo, assembly GCF_035084215.1. Lineage (NCBI taxonomy): Eukaryota > Metazoa > Chordata > Chondrichthyes > Hexanchiformes > Hexanchidae > Heptranchias > Heptranchias perlo. The sequence goes on from NW_027139531.1 coordinate 60,887, forward strand.
GTGAGTGACCCTCACCCTGAATAAACAGGGACTCTGTGCAGTTACACAGTGAGTGACCCTCACCCTGAATAAACAGGGACTCTGTACAGTTACACAGTGAGTGACCCTCACCCTGAATAAACAGGGACTCTGTACAGTTACACAGTGAGTGACCCTCACCCTGAATAAACAGGGACTCTGTACAGTTACACAGTGAGTGACCCTCACCCTGAATAAACAGGGACTCTGTACAGTTACACAGTGAGTGACCCTCACCCTGAATAAACAGGGACTCTGTACAATTACACAGCGAGTGACCCTCACCCTGAATAAACAGGGACTCTGTACAGTTACACAGCGAGTGACCCTCACCCTGAATAAACAGGGACTCTGTACAGTTACACAGTGAGTGACCCTCACCCTGAATAAACAGGGACTCTGTACAGTTACACAGTGAGTGACCCTCACCCTGAATAAACAGGGACTCTGTACAGTTACACAGTGAGTGATCCTCACCCTGAATAAACAGGGACTCTGTACAGTTACACAGTGAGTGACCCTCACCCTGAATAAACAGGGACTCTGTACAGTTACACAGTGAGTGACCCTCACCCTGAATAAACAGGGACTCTGTACAGTTACACAGTGAGTGACCCTCACCCTGAATAAACAGGGACTCTGTACAGTTACACAGTGAGTGACCCTCACCCTGAATAAACAGGGACTCTGTACAATTACACAGCGAGTGACCCTCACCCTGAATAAGCAGGGACTCTGTACAGTTACACAGTGAGTGACCCTCACCCTGAATAAACAGTGACTCTGTACAGTTACACAGTGAGTGACCCTCACCCTGAATAAACAGGGACTCTGTACAGTTACACAGCGAGTGACCCTCACCCTGAATATACAGTGACTCTGTACAGTTACACAGTGAGTGACCCTCACCCTGAATAAACAGGGACTCTGTACAGTTACACAGTGAGTGACCCTCACCCTGAATAAACAGGGACTCTGTACAGTTACAGTGAGTGACCCTCACCCTGAATAAACAGTGACTCTGTACAGTTACACAGTGAGTGACCCTCACCCTGAATAAACAGGGACTCTGTACAGTTACACAGTGAGTGACCCTCACCCTGAATAAACAGGGACTCTGTACAGTTACACAGTGAGTGACCCTCACCCTGAATAAACAGGGACTCTGTACAGTTACACAGTGAGTGACCCTCACCCTGAATAAACAGGGACTCTGTACAGTTACACAGTGAGTGACCCTCACCCTGAATAAACAGGGACTCTGTACAGTTACACAGTGAGTGACCCTCACCCTGAATAAACAGGGACTCTGTACAATTACACAGCGAGTGACCCTCACCCTGAATAAACAGGGACTCTGTACAGTTACACAGCGAGTGACCCTCACCCTGAATAAACAGGGACTCTGTACAGTTACACAGTGAGTGACCCTCACCCTGAATAAACAGGGACTCTGTACAGTTACACAGTGAGTGACCCTCACCCTGAATAAACAGGGACTCTGTACAGTTACACAGTGAGTGATCCTCACCCTGAATAAACAGGGACTCTGTACAGTTACACAGTGAGTGACCCTCACCCTGAATAAACAGGGACTCTGTACAGTTACACAGTGAGTGACCCTCACGCTGAATAAACAGGGACTCTGTACAGTTACACAGTGAGTGACCCTCACCCTGAATAAACAGGGACTCTGTACAGTTACACAGTGAGTGACCCTCACCCTGAATAAACAGGGACTCTGTACAATTACACAGCGAGAGACCCTCACCCTGAATAAGCAGGGACTCTGTACAGTTACACAGTGAGTGACCCTCACCCTGAATAAACAGTGACTCTGTACAGTTACACAGTGAGTGACCCTCACCCTGAATAAACAGGGACTCTGTACAGTTACACAGTGAGTGACCCTCACCCTGAATAAACAGGGACTCTGTACAGTTACAGTGAGTGACCCTCACCCTGAATAAACAGGGACTCTGTACAGTTACACAGTGAGTGACCCTCACCCTGAATAAACAGGGACTCTGTACAGTTACACAGTGAGTGACCCTCACCCTGAATAAACAGGGACTCTGTACAGTTACACAGTGAGTGACCCTCACCCTGAATAAACAGTGACTCTGTACAGTTACACAGTGAGTGACCCTCACCCTGAATAAACAGGGACTCTGTACAGTTACACAGCGAGTGACCCTCACCCTGAATAAACAGGGACTCTGCACAGTTACACAGCGAGTGACCCTCACCCTGAATAAACAGGGACTCTGTACAGTTACACAGTGAGTGACCCTCACCCTGAATAAACAGGGACTCTGTACAGTTACACAGCGAGTGACCCTCACCCTGAATAAACAGAGACTCTGTACAGTTACGCAGTGAGTGACCCTCACCCTGAATAAACAGGGACTCTGTACAGTTCCACAGTGAGTGACCCTCACCCTGAATAAACAGGGACTCTGTACAGTTACACAGCGAGTGACCCTCACCCTGAATATACAGTGACTCTGTACAGTTACACAGTGAGTGACCCTCACCCTGAATAAACAGGGACTCTGTACAGTTACACAGTGAGTGACCCTCACCCTGAATAAACAGGGACTCTGTACAGTTACAGTGAGTGACCCTCACCCTGAATAAACAGTGACTCTGTACAGTTACACAGTGAGTGACCCTCACCCTGAATAAACAGGGACTCTGTACAGTTACACAGTGAGTGACCCTCACCCTGAATAAACAGGGACTCTGTACAGTTACACAGTGAGTGACCCTCACCCTGAATAAACAGGGACTCTGTACAGTTACACAGTGAGTGACCCTCACCCTGAATAAACAGGGACTCTGTACAGTTACACAGTGAGTGACCCTCACCCTGAATAAACAGGGACTCTGTACAGTTACACAGTGAGTGACCCTCACCCTGAATAAACAGGGACTCTGTACAGTTACACAGTGAGTGACCCTCACCCTGAATAAACAGGGACTCTGTACAATTACACAGCGAGTGACCCTCACCCTGAATAAACAGGGACTCTGTACAGTTACACAGCGAGTGACCCTCACCCTGAATAAACAGGGACTCTGTACAGTTACACAGTGAGTGACCCTCACCCTGAATAAACAGGGACTCTGTACAGTTACACAGTGAGTGATCCTCACCCTGAATAAACAGGGACTCTGCACAGTTACACAGTGAGTGACCCTCACCCTGAATAAACAGGGACTCTGTACAGTTACACAGTGAGTGACCCTCACCCTGAATAAACAGGGACTCTGTACAGTTACACAGTGAGTGACCCTCACCCTGAATAAACAGGGACTCTGTACAGTTACACAGTGAGTGACCCTCACCCTGAATAAACAGGGACTCTGTACAATTACACAGCGAGTGACCCTCACCCTGAATAAGCAGGGACTCTGTACAGTTACACAGTGAGTGACCCTCACCCTGAATAAACAGTGACTCTGTACAGTTACACAGTGAGTGACCCTCACCCTGAATAAACAGGGACTCTGTACAGTTACACAGTGAGTGACCCTCACCCTGAATAAACAGGGACTCTGTACAGTTACACAGTGAGTGACCCTCACCCTGAATAAACAGGGACTCTGTACAGTTACACAGTGAGTGACCCTCACCCTGAATAAACAGGGACTCTGTACAGTTACACAGTGAGTGACCCTCACCCTGAATAAACAGGGACTCTGTACAGTTACACAGTGAGTGACCCTCACCCTGAATAAACAGTGACTCTGTACAGTTACACAGTGAGTGACCCTCACCCTGAATAAACAGGGACTCTGTACAGTTACACAGTGAGTGACCCTCACCCTGAATAAACAGGGACTCTGTACAGTTACACAGTGAGTGACCCTCACCCTGAATAAACAGGGACTCTGTACAGTTACACAGTGAGTGACCCTCACCCTGAATAAACAGGGACTCTGTACAGTTACACAGTGAGTGACCCTCACCCTGAATAAACAGGGACTCTGTACAGTTACACAGTGAGTGACCCTCACCCTGAATAAACAGGGACTCTGTACAGTTACACAGTGAGTGACCCTCACCCTGAATAAACAGGGACTCTGTACAGTTACACAGTGAGTGACCCTCGCCCTGAATAAACAGGGACTCTGTACAGTTACACAGTGAGTGACCCTCACCCTGAATAAACAGGGACTCTGTACAGTTACACAGTGAGTGACCCTCACCCTGAATAAACAGGGACTCTGTACAGTTACACAGTGAGTGATCCTCACCCTGAATAAACAGGGACTCTGTACAGTTACACAGTGAGTGACCCTCACCCTGAATAAACAGGGACTCTGTACAGTTACACAGTGAGTGACCCTCACCCTGAATAAACAGGGACTCTGTACAGTTACACAGTGAGTGACCCTTACCCTGAATAAACAGGGACTCTGCACAGTTACACAGTGAGTGACCCTCACCCTGAATAAACAGGGACTCTGTACAGTTACACAGTGAGTGACCCTCACCCTGAATAAACAGCGACTCTGTACAGTTACACAGCGAGTGACCCTCACCCTGAATAAACAGGGACTCTGTACAGTTACACAGCGAGTGACCCTCACCCTGAAAACCAGGGACTCTGTACAGTTACACAGTGAGTGACCCTCACCCTGAATAAACAGGGACTCTGTACAGTTACACAGTGAGTGACCCTCACCCTGAATAAACAGGGACTCTGTACAGTTACACAGCGAGTGACCCTCACCCTGAATAAACAGGGACTCAGTACAGTTGCACAGTGAGTGACCCTCACCCTGAATAAACAGGGACTCTGTACAGTTACACAGTGAGTGACCCTCACCCTGAATAAACAGGGACTCTGTACAGTTACACAGTGAGTGACCCTCACCCTGAATAAACAGAGACTCTGTACAGTTACACAGCGAGTGACCCTCACCCTGAAAACCAGGGACTCTGTACAGTTACACAGTGAGTGACCCTCACCCTGAATAAACAGGGACTCTGTACAGTTACACAGTGAGTGACCCTCACCCTGAATAAACAGGGACTCTGTACAGTTACACAGCGAGTGACCCTCACCCTGAATAAACAAGGACTCAGTACAGTTGCACAGTGAGTGACCCTCACCCTGAATAAACAGGGACTCTGTACAGTTACACAGTGAGTGACCCTCACCCTGAATAAACAGGGACTCTGTACAGTTACACAGTGAGTGACCCTCACCCTGAATAAACAGAGACTCTGTACAGTTACACAGTGAGTGACCCTCACCCTGAATAAGCAGGGACTCTGTACAGTTACACAGCGAGTGACCCTCACCCTGAATAAACAGGGACTCTGTACAGTTACACAGCGAGTGACCCTCACCCTGAATAAACAGGGACTCTGTACAGTTACACAGTGAGTGATCCTCACCCTGAATAAACAGGGACTCTGTACAGTTACAGTGAGTGACCCTCACCCTGAATAAACAGGGACTCTGTGCAGTTACACAGTGAGTGACCCTCACCCTGAATAAACAGGGACTCTGTACAGTTACACAGTGAGTGACCCTCACCCTGAATAAACAGGGACTCTGTACAGTTACACAGTGCGATCCCGGACCTGCTCAATGAGCAGACACTGGTCACGAACGATTACCTGCAGTTTTTTGATTTCCTTCTTAAGGTCAGCCTCATATTTTTCCTTCTGGTTCCCATTGGCCGCAAAATGGAGCTGGGATGGAGAGAGAGGAGAGGGATATCGAGTTACACACGGTGTGGTATAATATAATATATATACAGGAGTGTTATACCCGGTGACACACGGTGTGTTATTATATAATATATATACAGGAGTGTTATACCCAGTAACACACGGTGTGTTACTATATAATATATATACAGGAGTGTTATACCCAGTAACACACGGTGTGTTATTATATAATATATATACAGGAGTGATATACCCGGTAACACACGGTGTGTTATTATATAATATATATACAGGAGTGTTATACCCAGTAACACACGGTGTGTTATTATATAATATATATACAGGAGCGTTATACCCAGTAACACACGGTGTGTTATTATATAATATATATACAGGAGTGTTATACCCAGTAACACACGGTGTGTTATTATATAATATATATACAGGAGTGTTATACCCAGTAACACACGGTGTGTTATTATATAATGTATATACAGGAGTGTTATACCCAGTAACACACGGTGTGTTATTATATAATGTATATACAGGAGTGTTATACCCAGTAACGCACGGTGTGTTATTATATAATATATATACAGGAGTGTTATACCCAGTAACGCACGGTGTGTTATTATATAATATATATACAGGAGTGTTATACCCAGTAACACACGGTGTGTTATTATATAACATATATACAGGAGTGTTATACCCAGTAACACACGGTGTGTTATTATATAATATATATACAGGAGTGTTATACCCAGTAACACACGGTGTGTTATTATATAATATATATACAGGAGTGTTATACCCAGTAACACACGGTGTGTTATTATATAATATATATACAGGAGTGTTATACCCAGTAACACACGGTGTGTTATTATATAATATATATACAGGAGTGTTATACCCGGTAACACACGGTGTGTTATTATATAATATATATACAGGAGTGTTATACCCGGTAACACACGGTGTGTTGTTATATAATATATATACAGGAGTGTTATACCCAGTAACACACGGTGTGTTATTATATAATATATATACAGGAGTGTAATACCCAGTAACACACGGTGTGTTATTATATAATATATATACAGGAGTGTTATACCCAGTAACACACGGTGTGTTATTATATAATATATATACAGAGTGTTATACCCAGTAACACACGGTGTGTTATTATATAATATATATACAGGAGTGTTATACCCAGTAACACACGGTGTGTTATTATATAATATATATACAGGAGTGTTATACCCAGTAACACACGGTGTGTTATTATATAATATATATACAGGAGTGTTATACCCAGTAACACACGGTGTGTTATTATATAATATATATACAGGAGTGTTATACCCAGTAACACACGGTGTGTTATTATATAATATATATACAGGAGTGTTATACCCAGTAACACACGGTGTGTTATTATATAATATATATACAGGAGAGTTATACCCAGTAACAGTGTGTCACAGATTACTCCTCCCTCTCTCTTCCCCTCTTCCCCCTCCTACTCCCTCCCTCCCACCTCTCTCCCCTCCCCATCCCCCTCCCTCTTCTCTCCTCCCCCCCCTCTTCTCTCCTCCCCCTCCCTCCCTCCCCCTCCCTCCCTCCCCCTCCCTCCCTCCTCCTCTCTCCCTCCCCTCTCCTCCTCCTCCTCTCTCCCTCCCTCCTCTCTCCCTCCCTCCCTCCTCCCTCCCTCCCTCCTCTCTCCCTCCCTCCTCTCTCCCTCCCTCCTCTCTCCCTCCTCTCCCCCCCTCCCGCCTCCCTCCTCTCCCCCTCCCGCCTCCCTCCCTCCCGCCTCCCTCCCCTCCCCCTCCCTCCTCTCTCTCTCCCACCCTCCCTCCCTCCTCTCTCTCCCCCACCCTCCCACCCCTCCCCCTCCCTCCTCTCTCTCCCCCACCCTCCCTCTCTCCTCTCTCTCCCCCACCCTCCCTCCCTCCTCTCTCTCCCCCACCCTCCCTCCCTCCTCTCTCTCCCCCACCCTCCCTCCCTCCTCTCTCTCCCCCCCCTCCCTCCCTCCTCTCTCTCCCCCACCCTCCCTCCCTCCTCTCTCTCCCCCACCCTCCCTCCCTCCTCTCTCTCCCCCACCCTCCCTCCCTCCTCTCTCTCCCCCACCCTCCCTCCCTCCCCTCCCCTCCCTCCTCTCTCTCCCCCACCCTCCCCCACCCTCCCTCCCTCCTCTCTCTCCCCCACCCTCCCTCCCTCCTCTCTCTCCCCCACCCTCCCTCCCTCCTCTCTCTCCCCCACCCTCCCTCCCTCCTCTCTCTCCCCCACCCTCCCTCCCTCCTCTCTCTCCCCCACCCTCCCTCCCTCCTCTCTCTCCCCCACCCTCCCTCCCTCCTCTCTCTCCCCCACCCTCCCTCCCTCCTCTCTCTCCCCCACCCTCCCTCCCTCCTCTCTCTCCCCCACCCTCCCTCCCTCCCTCCCTCACATACCTTCTGCCAGATATCTTCAAATTGTTCCACTCCCTCGCTGACTTTTTTCAGGCAGCGTTCTATTTCCCCTGTAACACAAACAAGAGGGAAACAGGAGAGAAGTGAGATGGGTCCAATTCTGAGGGGAGATTTCATGAACTCGGTTTGCGTTCCCTGGAATACAGACGGGTCAGGGGGTGATTCGATTGAGCCTTGTAGGATTTTGAAAGGAATTGTTAGGATAGATGGAGAGAAACCTTTTTCCGCTGATGGGGGAGTCTCGGACGAGAGGACATAACCGTAAAATCAGAGCCAGGCCATTCTGGAGAGAATTGGGAAACACTTGTTCACACAAAGGGTGGGAGAAGTGGGGAACTCCCTCCCACAAGAAGCAGTAGATGCCAGCTCAATTAATCATTTTAATTCAGAGATCGATAGATTTTTGCGAGCCGAGGGTATTAAGGGACATGGGGCCAATGCGGGTGAATGGTGTTCGGGTAATGATCAGTCTGAGCCCACATGCAGCAAGACCTGGACAACATCCAGGCTTGGGCTCATAAGTGGCAAGTAACATTCGCACCAGATAAGTGCCAGGCAATGACCATCTCCAACAAGAGAGAGTCTAACCACCTCCCCTTGACATTCAATGGCATTACCATCGCCGAATCCCCCACCATCAACATCCTGGGGGGTCACCATTGACCAGAAACTTAACTGGACCAGCCACATAAATACAGTGGCAACAAGAGCAGGTCAGAGGCTGGGTATTCTGTGGTGAGTGACTCACCTCCTGACTCCCCAAAGCCTTTCCACCATCGACAAGGCACAAGTCAGGAGTGTGATGGAATACTCTCCACTTGCCTGGATGAGTGCAGCTCCAACAACACTCAAGAAGCTCGACACCATCCAGGACAAAGCAGCCCGCTTGATTGGCACCCCATCCACCACCCTAAACATTCACTCCCTTCACCACCGGCGCACCGTGGCTGCAGTGTGGACCATCCACAGGATGCACTGCAGCAACTCGCCAAGGCTTCTTCGACAGCACCTCCCAAACCCGCGACCTCTACCACCTAGAAGGACAAGGGCAGCAGGCACATGGGGGACAACACCACCTGCACGTTCCCCTCCGAGTCACACACCATCCCCACTTGGAAATATATCGGCCGTTCCTTCATCGTCGCTGGGTCAAAATCCTGGAACTCCCTTCCTAACTCCAAGTGGAGAGTATTCCATCACACTCCTGACTTGTGCCTTGTAGATGGTGGAAAGGCTTTGGGGAGTCAGGAGGTGAGTCACTCGCTGCAGAATACCCAGCCTCTGACCTGCTCTTGTAGCCACAGTATTTATATGGCTGGTCCAGTTAAGTTTCTGGTCAATGGTGACCCCCAGGATGTTGATGGTGGGGGATTCGGCGATGGTAATGCCGTTGAATGTCAAGGGGAGGTGGTCAGACTCTCTCTTGTTGGAGATGGTCATTGCCTGGCACTTGTCTGGCGCGAATGTTACTTGCCACTTATCAGCCCAAGCCTGGATGTTGTCCAGGTCTTGCTGCATGCGGGCTCGGACTGATCATTACCCGAACACCATTCACCCGCATTGTGGGAGAACCTTCACCATACGGACTGCAGCGGTTCAAGAAGGCGGCTCACCACCACCTTCTCAAGGGCAATTAGGGATGGGCAATAAATGCCGGCCTCGCCAGCGACGTCCACATCCCATGAACGAATTAAAAAAAGGATACCGATCAGCCATGATCTTACCGAATGGCAGGATAGGCTCGAGGGGCTGAATGGCCTCCTATTCCTATGTTCCTCTCTGGGTAAAGAAGTTTCTCCTGAATTCCCGATTGGATTTATTACTGACTATCTTATATTTATGGCCCCCCCTAGTTCTGGTCTCCCCCATAATTGAAAACATCTTCTCTACGTCTACCCTGTCGAACCCTTTCATAATCTTAAAGACCTCGATCAGGTCACCCCTCGGTCTTCTCTTTTCTAGAGAAAACAGCCCCAGCCTGTTCAGTCTTTCCTGATAGTTATAACCTCTCAGTTCTGATATCACCCCAGTAAATCTTTGTTGCACCTTCTCCAGTGCCTCTCGATCCTTTTTTATAATATGGAGACCAGAACTGTGCACAGTGCTCCAAGTGTGGTCTAACCAAGGTATATGGAGACCGGAACTGTGCACAGTGCTTCAAGTGTGGTCTAACCAAGGTATATGGAGACCAGAACTGTGCACAGTGCTCCAAGTGTGGTCTAACCAAGGTATATGGAGACCGGAACTGTGCACAGTGCTTCAAGTGTGGTCTAACCAAGGTATATGGAGACCAGAACTGTGCACAGTGCTCCAAGTGTGGTCTAACCAAGGTATATGGAGACCAGAACTGTGCACAGTGCTCCAAGTGTGGTCTAACCAAGGTATATGGAGACCAGAACTGTGCACAGTGCTTCAAGTGTGGTCTAACCAAGGTATATGGAGACCAGAACTGTGCACAGTGCTCCAAGTGTGGTCTAACCAAGGTATATGGAGACCAGAACTGTACACAGTGCCCCAAGTGTGGTCTAACCAAGGTATATGGAGACCAGAACTGTGCACAGTGCTCCAAGTGTGGTCTAACCAAGGTATATGGAGACCAGAACTGTGCACAGTGCTCCAAGTGTGGTCGAACCAAGGTTTTTTTCACATCGTTCACCTGACGAAGGAGGAAGCCTCCGAAAGCTTGTGAATTTAAAATAAAATTGCTGGACTATAACTTGGTGTTGTAAAATTGTTTACAATTGTCAACCCCAGTCCATCACCGGCATCTCCACATCATAACCAAGGTTCTATACAGGTTTAACATAACTTCCCTGGGATTAGGCAGAGGGAAAATCAGCCAGGGTTCCTGCTCCCGATCACTGTCCAGTGACCCCTGGGTTAGAGAGAGGGGGAAATCAGCCAGGTTCCTGCTCCTGATCACTGTCCAGTGACCCCTGGGTTAGAGAGAGGGGGAAATCAGCCAGGGTTCCTGCTCCTGATCACTGTCCAGTGACCCCTGGTTAGAGAGAGGGGAAATCAGCCAGGGTTCCTGCTCCTGATCACTGTCCAGTGACCCCTGGGTTAGAGAGAGGGGAAATCAGCCAGGGTTCCTGCTCCTGATCACTGTCCAGTGACCCCTGGGTTAGAGAGAGGGAAAATCAGCCAGGGTTCCTGCTCCTGATCACTGTCCAGTGACCCCTGGGTTAGAGAGAGAGGGGAAATCAGCCAGGGTTCCTGCTCCCGATCACTGTCCAGTGACCCCTGGGTTAGAGAGAGAGGGGGAAATCAGCCAGGGTTCCTGCTCCGATCACCGTCCAGTGACCCCTGGGTTAGAGAGAGGGGGAAATCAGCCAGGGTTCCTGCTCCCGATCACTGTCCAGTGACCCCTGGGTTAGAGAGAGGGGAAAATCAGCCAGGGTTCCTGCTCCCGATCACTGTCCAGTGACCCCTGGGTTAGAGAGAGGGGGTGAAATCAGCCAGGGTTCCTGCTCCCGATCACTGTCAGTGACCCCTGGGTTAGAGAGAGGGGGGAAATCAGCCAGGGTCCTGCTCCCGATCACTGTCCAGTGACCCCTGGGTTAGAGAGAGGGGGAAATCAGCCAGGGTTCCTGCTCCCGATCACTGTCCAGTGACCCCTGGGTTAGAGAGAGGGGGAAATCAGCCAGGGTTCCTGCTCCCGATCACTGTCCAGTAATTCCTGCTGAAAAGTACATGACATCAGGGCCGTGATTCCCAGCTACATGGTCGAAACACTCAACTGTCTAACACAGCACTCGAAGAATAAGGCCACTTTAATTCCTCGAAACACTGTCCGCCACACACAAGCAAGAGTGAGTGAGCAGTGTCCCTGCTGGTAACAGAGGTACTCTTACAACAAAGTCTCTCTCCCTAAATCACAAACAACAACTGCTTACACTGGCCAAGGAAACGTCCAGCAGCACTCGTCAGGCGAGGTGAAGGCAAAAAGACAACAGGCCTTCTCGGCCCTTACCTTGTAGTTTCCGTTTGTCGGCCCATCTCTCTCTCTCTCTCTCTCTCTCTCCCCACCAGCTAGAGCTGTGACTTCTGCATAGCTGAAGAGAGTGCGCCAGCGAACTGTCGAACAAGAGAAAACCGGGTCTCAGGGGCAGGGTAGGCGGCAAGAATCCTGCGGGTCAATGTCCCAGCCAGCGTCCTCGGAACGGTCACCAGCCCCCCCGTCCCACCACCACCACCTCTGCGCTCTCTCTCTCACCGGGCAAAGACCAATTCAGACGTAAACACATTACTCTGCAGGACGTCTGAGCCTGTCTCTCAACACCACCCCCCTCCCCCGCTCTTAATGCAAAACGCAAGCAGCAAAATCTCCCCCCCCCCCCCACCACCTCCTCCGTTCTACCTCCTCCCCCACCACCGTTCCCCCACCTCCACCCGCAGAGCACGCCGGGCATCGACGTCCTCTGTTTACCTCCGCCCGTGAGCTCCCTCCTCTCGCCGACAGGCAGTTCCTCTCCTTCAACCTCCCTCTTGCCCGCCCCGTGCCCTGGCAGTGCCCTCCCCCCCCCCCCCCCCCATCACCCCGGGTTAGGGAGGAGAGGGGGGCGGGGGGGGGGGGAAACGACAGAGTTAAAGATGAGTCCACAACCCGGAAGCCTTGCCGATCCCGGCCGGGGCCCGGCTCCGACTAAAGGGTTGCAGAGGCTCCCCCCCTCCAACCCAAGGGGAAGCCCCCCAAAATGGTCACCCCTCCCCTCCCCAGACTCAATGCAAGAATTAAAGAGTAAGGAGGGGCTCTCTTGAGCCCCAAAGCTCTGCATGTGGTGAGGAATTCTCTCTAGTTTCTGTAGCACCCATCAGCTGTTGGGTGGGATGAGTTTCCCTTGACTTCTGTTGATTGCTCTCCAACTCCTCACCAAATGCAGAAGGAAGCTGTCCATCCAAAATGGCCGCCCCTCTGTTTCTCTCCCTGGCCCTGGGGGAGGGGGCGGGGCCTCCGCCGACCAGATCCCGCCCCCACCCTCTCCCCTCATTGGCCGGCGCCGCCTCCACCGCCCCGTCCGTCAAGCGGCTCCGGCGCTTCCCATTGGCCGCCCGGCCGTTCAATCACCCGGCGGGGGCGGGGGGAGGAACGCGGCCGCCGCTCAGCCTCCCATTGGCCGCCGCCCATTGTGACGAGAACAATGAGAAGGGGGCGGGGGCGGGGGCGGGGGCACGGTGGGCAGCGCGCTTTCCCCCGCCCACCGACGTTTCCCATTGGCTGCCCGCTCGGCCCCCACGTGATCTCTTCCGTCGCCATTGGTGAGAGGTGACGTCGGTCAAGAGAGCGAGCGTGCTGATTGGAGCGGCCGACTGTCAATCGGCTGCGGGCGGGACCTTCCGTCCCGAAACCCGTCGCCGGCGCTTCCCCCGCGTCCCATTGGTCGCCCCGGACGTCCATCAAGAGCGCCGCTGTCGTCCGTGGTCGGCTTTCATTCCCATTGGCTGATCGCCGCCTTTGACCCGCCCCGCTGAGGATCCGACCCTATCCCATTGGCCGAGGCGGTTGTCAATCATTCAGGAGGCGGCCCGGGACGCGGAGTGAAAACGGTTCACCCGAGCGGACGATCGACCGCGACCGGGAGCGGAGCGGGGAAAAAAAAGGCCGTTTACTCGCCCTTGGCCTCGGACCGCAAAACGGGCGTGAGACGGTGCCCCTCCGCGCCACTGGACGCCTTTTTCCCTCCGCACTCTTTCGCGGCGGCGGAGGGATCCCGCGGGGCGGAGGGGGTGCGGCGGCCGCGGACGAGACCATCCGCCCGCCGGAGAGGGGGGGGGGTTCCTTCGTGCTGCGACGGCTGCGCAGTGAAGGTGGGCGCGACCATCTGATCTGTCTGAGAGGGGGGGGAAAAGGAAAACTGAGAGCAGCCTGTCAGTCAATGTTGACACGCCCCCTCCCTCCCTCACAGGACACGCCCCCTCCCTCCCTCACAGGACACGCTCCCTCCCACACTAGGACACGCCCCCTCCCTCCCTCGCAGGACACGCCCCCTCCCTCACTAGGACACGCCCCCTCCCTCCCTCACAGGACACGCTCCCTCCCACACTAGGACACGCCCCCTCCCTCCCTCGCAGGACACGCCCCCTCCCTCACTAGGACACGCCCCCTCCCTCCCTCGCAGGACACGCTCCCTCCCACACTAGGACACGCCCCCTCCCTCACTAGGACACGCCCCCTCCCTCCCTCACAGGACACGCTCCCTCCCACACTAGGACACGCCCCCTCCCTCCCTCGCAGGACACGCCCCCTCCCTCACTAGGACACGCCCCCTCCCTCCCTCGCAGGACACGCCCCCTCCCACACTAGGACACGCCCCCTCCCTCCCTCGCAGGACACGCCCCCTCCCACACTAGGACACGCCCCCTCCCACACTAGGACACGCCCCCTCCCACACTAGGACACGCCCCCTCCCTCCCTCACAGGACACGCCACCTCCCTCCCACACTAGGACACGCCCCCTCCCTCCCTCACAGGACACGCCCCCTCCCTCACTAGGACACGCCCCCTCCCACACTAGGACACGCCCCCTCCCACACTAGGACACGCTCCCTCCCTCCCTCACAGGACACGCCACCTCCCTCCCACACTAGGACACGCCCCCTCCCACACTAGGACACGCCCCCTCCCACACTAGGACACGCCCCCTCCCACACTAGGACACGCCCCCTCCCACACTAGGACACGCTCCCTCCCACACTAGGACACGCCCCCTCCCACACTAGGACACGCCCCCTCCCACACTAGGACACGCCCCCTCCCACACTAGGACACGCTCCCTCCCACACTAGGACACGCTCCCTCCCACACTAGGACACGCTCCCTCCCACACTAGGACACGCTCCCTCCCTCCCTCACAGGACACGCCACCTCCCTCCCACACTAGGACACGCTCCCTCCCTCCCACACTAGGACACGCCCCCTCCCACACTAGGACACGCTCCCTCCCACACTAGGACACGCCACCTCCCTCCCACACTAGGACACGCTCCCTCCCTCCCACACTAGGACACGCCCCCTCCCTCACTGGGACACGCCCCCTCCCACACTAGGACACGCCCCCTCCCACACTAGGACACGCCCCCTCCCTCCCACACTAGGACACGCTCCCTCCCACACTAGGACACGCTCCCTCCCACACTAGGACACGCTCCCTCCCACACTAGGACACGCCCCCTCCCTCCCACACTAGGACACGCTCCCTCCCACACTAGGACACGCTCCCTCCCACACTAGGACACGCTCCCTCCCTCCCTCACAGGACACGCCACCTCCCTCCCACACTAGGACACGCTCCCTCCCTCCCACACTAGGACACGCCCCCTCCCACACTAGGACACGCTCCCTCCCTCCCTCACAGGACACGCCACCTCCCTCCCACACTAGGACACGCTCCCTCCCTCCCACACTAGGACACGCCCCCTCCCTCACTGGGACACGCCCCCTCCCACACTAGGACACGCCACCTCCCTCCCACACTAGGACACGCCCCCTCCCACACTAGGACACGCCCCCTCCCACACTAGGACACGCCCCCTCCCTCCCACACTAGGACACGCTCCCTCCCACACTAGGACACGCTCCCTCCCACACTAGGACACGCTCCCTCCCACACTAGGACACGCCCCCTCCCTCCCACACTAGGACACGCTCCCTCCCACACTAGGACACGCTCCCTCCCACACTAGGACACGCCCCCTCCCTCCCACACTAGGACACGCCCCCTCCCTCCCACACTAGGACACGCCCCCTCCCACACTAGGACACGCCCCCTCCCTCACTAGGACACGCCCCCTCCCTCCCTCACTAGGACACGCCCCCTCCCTCCCTCACTAGGACACGCCCCCTCCCTCACTGGGACACGCCCCCTCCCTCACTAGGACACGCCCCCTCCCTCACTAGGACACGCCCCCTCCCTCACTAGGACACGCCACCTCCCTCCCTCACTAGGACACGCCCCCTCCCTCTCTCACAGGACACGCCCCCTCCCTCACAGGACACGCCCCCTCCCTCCCTCACTAGGACACGCCCCCTCCCTCCCTCACCAGGACACGCCCCTTCCCTCACAGGACACGCCCCCTCCCTCCCTCACTAGGACACGCCCCCTCCCTCCCTCACCAGGACACGCCCCCTCCCTCCCTAACTAGGACACGCCTCCTCCCTCCCTCACTAGGACACGCCCCCTCCCTCCCTCACCAGGACACGCTCCCTCCCACACTAGGACACGCCCCCTCCCTCACTAGGACACGCCCCCTCCCTCCCTCACAGGACACGCCCCCTCCCTCCCTCGCAGGACACGCCCCCTCCCTCACTAGGACACGCCCCCTCCCTCCCTCGCAGGACACGCCCCCTCCCACACTAGGACACGCCCCCTCCCACACTAGGACACGCCCCCTCCCACACTAGGACACGCCCCCTCCCTCCCTCGCAGGACACGCCCCCTCCCACACTAGGACACGCCCCCTCCCACACTAGGACACGCCCCCTCCCTCACTAGGACACGCCCCCTCCCTCACTAGGACACGCCCCCTCCCTCCCTCACTAGGACACGCCCCCTCCCTCTCTCACAGGACACGCCCCCTCCCTCACAGGACACGCCCCCTCCCTCCCTCACTAGGACACGCCCCCTCCCTCCCTCACCAGGACACGCCCCCTCCCTCACAGGACACGCCCCCTCCCTCCCTCACTAGGACACGCCCCCTCCCTCCCTCACCAGGACACGCCCCCTCCCTCACAGGACACGCCCCCTCCCTCACTGGACACGCCCCCTCCCTCACAGGACACGCCCCCTCCATAACTCACAGGCCACGCCCCCTCTCTCACAGGACACGCCCTCTCCCTCACTCGGACACGCCCCTTCCCTCCCTCCCTCATTAGGACACGCCCCCTCCCTCACTAGGACACGCCCCCTCTCTCACAGGACACGCCCCCTCCCTCACTTGGATACGCCCCCTCCCTCACTAGGACACGCCCCCTCTCTCACAGGACACGCCCCCTCCCTCACTAGGACACGCCCCCTCCCTCACTAGGACACCCCCTCCCTTACTAGGACACGCCCCCTTACTAGGACACGCCCCCTCCCTCCCTAAGAGGACACGCCCCCTCCCTCACTAGGACACGCCCCCTCCCTCACTAGGACACGCCCCCTCCCTCACTTGGATACGCCCCCTCCCTCACTAGGACACGCCCCCTCCCTCACTAGGACACGCCCCCTTACTAGGACACGCCCCCTCCATCCCTCACTGGGACACGCCCCCTCCCTCCCTCACGAGGACACGCCCCCCTCACGAGGACACGCCCCCTCACGAGGACACGCCCCCTCCCTCCCACACTAGGACACGCCTCCTCCCTCCCTCACTAGGACACGCCCCCTCACTAGGACACGCCCCCTCCCTCCCTCACTAGGACACGCCTCCTCCCTCACTAGAACACGCCCCCTCCCTCCCTCACTAGGACACGCCCCCTCCCTCACTAGGACACGCCCCCTCACTAGGACACGCCCCCTCCCTCCCTCACTAGGATACACCCCCTCCCTCCCTCACTAGGACACGCCCCCTCCCTCCCTCACTAGGACACGCCCCCTCCCTCCCTCACTAGGACACGCCCCCTCCCTCCCTCACTAGGACACGTCCCCTCCCTCCCTCACTAGGACACGTCCCCTCCCTCACTAGGACACGCCCCCTCCCTCACTAGGACACGCCCCCTCCCTCCCTAGGACACGCCCCCTCACTAGGACACGCCCCCTCCCTCCCTCACTAGGATACACCCCCTCCCTCCCTCACTAGGACACGTCCCCTCCCTCCCTCACTAGGACACGCCCCCTCCCTCCCTCACTAGGACACGCCCCCTCCCTCCCTCACTAGGACACGCCCCCTCCCTCCCTCACTAGGACACGTCCCCTCCCTCCCTCGGACACGTCCCCTCCCTCACTAGGACACGCCCCCTCCCTCACTAGGACACGCCCCCTCCCTCACTAGGACACGCCCCCTCCCTCCCTCACGAGGACACGCCCCCTCCCTCACTAGGACACGCCCCCTCCCTCACTAGGACACGCCTCCTCCCTCCCTCACTAGGACACGCCCCCTCACTAGGACATGCCCCCTCCCTCCCTAGGACATGCCCCTCCCTCACGAGGACACGCCCCCCTCATGAGGACACGCCCCTCCCTCACTAGAACACGCCCCCTCCCTCCCTCACTAGGAAACGCCCCCTCCCACCCTCACTAGGACACGCCCCCTCCCTCCCTCACTAGGACACGCCCCCTCACTAGGACATGCCCCCTCCCTCCCTAGGACACGCCCCTCCCTCACGAGGACACGCCCCCCTCATGAGGACACGCCCCTCCCTCCCTCACTAGGACACGCCCCCTCCCACCCTCACTAGGACACGCCCCCTCACTAGGACATGCCCCCTCCCTCCCTAGGACACGCCCCTCCCTCACGAGGACACGCCCCCCTCATGTGGACACGCCCCTCCCTCCCTCACTAGGACACGCCCCCTCCCTCCCTCACTAGGACACGCCCCCTCCCTCCCTCACTAGGACACGCCCCCTCCCTCCCTCACTAGGACACGTCCCCTCCCTCCCTCACCAGGACACACCCCTTCCCTCCCTCACCAGGACACACCCCTTCCCTCCCTCACCAGGACACACCCCCTCCCTCCCTCACTAGGACACGCCCCCTCCCTCCCTCACTAGGACACGCCCCCTCCCTCCCTAACTAGGACACGCCCCCTCCCTCACTAGGACACGCCTCCTCCCTCCCTCACTAGGACACGTCCCCTCCCTCCCTCACTAGGACACGCCCCCTCCCTCACTAGGACACGCCCCCTCCCTCACTAGGACACGCCCCCTCCCTCACTAGGACACGCCTCCTCCCTCCCTCACTAGGACACGTCCCCTCCCTCCCTCACTAGGACACGTCCCCTCCCTCCCTCACTAGGACACGCCCCCTCCCTCCCTCACTAGGACACGCCCCCTCCCTCCCTCACCAGGACACACCCCCTCCCTCTCTCACTAGGACACGCCCCCTCCCTCACTAGGACACGCCCCCTCCCTCCCTCACTAGGACACGCTCCCTCCCTCACAGGACACGCCCCCTCCCTCAAAAGGACACGCCCCCTCCCTCCCTCACTAGGACACGCCCCCTCCCTCACTAGGACACGCCCCCTCCCTCCCTCACTAGGACACGCCCCCCTCCCTCACAGGACACGCCCCCTCCCTCCCTCACTAGGACACGCTCCCTCCCTCACAGGACACGCCCCCTCCCTCAAAAGGACACACCCCCTCCCTCTCTCACTAGGACACGCCCCCTCCCTCACTAGGACACGCCCCCTCCCTCCCTCACTGGGACACGCTCCCTCCCTCACAGGACACGCCCCCTCCCTCAAAAGGACACGCCCCCTCCCTCCCTCACTAGGACACCCCCTCCCTTACTAGGACACGCCCCCTTACTAGGACACGCCCCCTCCCTCCCTAAGAGGACACGCCCCCTCCCACCCTCACTAGGACACGCCCCCTCCCTCCCTCACTAGGACACGCCCCCTCACTAGGACATGCCCCCTCCCTCCCTAGGACACGCCCCTCCCTCATGAGGACACGCCCCCCTCATGAGGACACGCCCCTCCCTCCCTCACTAGGACACGCCCCTCCCTCCCTCACTAGGACACGCCCCCTCCCTCACTAGGACACGCCTCCTCCCTCCCTCGCTAGGACACGCCTCCTCCCTACCTCACTAGGACACGCCCCCTCCCTCTCCCACTAGGACACGCCCACTCCCACATTAGGACACGCCCACTCCCTCCCTCACAGGACACGCCCCCTCCCTCACTAGGACACGCCCCCTCCCTCCCTCACTAGGACACGCTCCCTCCCTCACAGGACACGCCCCCTCCCTCAAAAGGACACGCCCCCTCCCTCCCTCACTAGGACACGCCCCCTCCCTCACTAGGACACCCCCTCCCTTACTAGGACACGCCCCCTTACTAGGACACGCCCCCTCCCTAAGAGGACACGCCCCCTCCCACCCTCACTAGGACACGCCCCCTCCCTCCCTCACTAGGACACGCCCCCTCCCTCCCTCACTCGGACACGTCCCCTCCCTCCCTCACTAGGACACGCCCCCTCCCTCCCTCACTCGGACACGTCCCCTCCCTCCCTCACTAGGACACGCCCCCTCCCTCCCTCACTAGGACACGTCCCCTCCCTCCCTCACTAGGACACGCCCCCTCCCTCACTAGGACACGCCCCCTCGCTCCCTCACTAGGACACGTCCCCTCCCTCCCTCACTAGGACACGCCCCCTCCCTCACTAGGACACGCCCCCTCGCTCCCTCACTAGGACACGCCCCCTCGCTCCCTCACTAGGACACGTCCCCTCCCTCCCTCACTAGGACACGTCCCCTCCCTCCCTCACTAGGACACGCCCCCTCCCTCACTAGGACACGCCCCCTCCCTCACTAGGACACGCCCCCTCGCTCCCTCACTAGGACACGTCCCCTCCCTCCCTCACTAGGACACGCCCCCTCCCTCACTAGGACACGCCCCCTCCCTCACTAGGACACGCCCCCTCCCTCACTAGGACACGCCCCCTCCCTCCCCCTCCCACAGGACTCACCAATAACCTGCTCACCGATGCTCAGTTTGGGTTCCTCCAGGACCACTCGGCTCCAGACCTCATTACAGCCTTGGTCCAAACATGGACAAAAGAGCTGAATTCCAGAGGTGAGCTGAGAGTGACTGCCCTTGACATCAAGGCAGCATTTGACCGAGTGTGGCACCAAGGAGCCCGAGTAAAATTGAAGTCAATGGGAATCAGGGGGAAAACTCTCCAGTGGCTGGAGTCATACCTAGCACAAAGGAAGATGGTAGTGGTTGTTGGAGGCCAATCATCTCAACCCCAGGACATTGCTGCAGGAGTTCCTCAGGGCAGTGTCCTAGGCCCAACCATCTTCAGCTGCTTCATCAATGACCTTCCCTCCATCATAAGGTCAGAAATGGGGATGTTCGCTGATGACTGCACAGTGTTCAGTTCCATTCGCAACCCCTCAGATAATGAAGCAGTCCGAGCCTGCATGCAGCAAGACCTGGACAACATCCAGGCTTGGGCTCACAAGTGGCAAGTAACATTCGCGCCAGACAAGTGCCAGGCAATGACCATCTCCAACAAGAGAGAGTCTAACCACCTCCCCTTGACATTCAACGGCATTACCATCGCCGAATCCCCCACCATCAACATCCTGGGGGTCACCATTGACCAGAAACTTAACTGGATCAGCCATATAAATACTGTGGCTACAAGAGCAGGTCAGAGGCTGGGTATTCTGCGGCGAGTGACTCACCTCCTGACTCCCCAAAGCCTTTCCACCATCTCCAAGGCACAGGTCAGGAGTGTGATGGAATACTCTCCACTTGCCTGGACGAGTGCAGCTCCAACAACACTCAAGAAGCTCGACACCATCCAGGGCAAAGCAGCCCGCTTGATTGGCACCCCATCCACCACCCTAAACATTCACTCCCTTCACCACCGGCGCACCGTGGCTGCAGTGTGGACCATCCACAGGATGCACTGCAGCAACTCGCCAAGGCTTCTTCGACAGCACCTCCCAAACCCACGACCTCTCCCACCTAGAAGGACAAGGGCAGCAGGCACACGGGGACAACACCACCTGCACGTTCCCCTCCGAGTCACACACCATCCCGACTTGGAAATATATCGGCCGTTCCTTCATCGTCGCTGGGTCAAAATCCTGGAACTCCCTTCCTAACAGCACTGTGGGAGAACCTTCACCACACGGACTGCAGCGGTTCAAGAAGGCGGCTCACCACCACCTTCTCAAGGGGCAATCAGGGATGGGCAATAAATGCCGGCCTCGCCAGCGACGCCCACATCCCGTGGACAAAGAAAGAAAAAAGGACCCGCTCCCTCCCTCCCTCGCCTGACCCGCTCCCTCTCCCTCCCTCCCCTCCCCTCTCCCCCTCCTCCCCTCTTCCCTCCCCCCATCACCGTCCCCCTCTTCCACCATCTCCCTGTCCAAATTCATCATCAAATCTTCGCTCTTGTATTCTCGGCTGTCGTCATAAAATCCAAAATAACATTGCTACCTTCGATCACTTCATTTAATTCCACTTTCAAACAATTATATATTTGCACCGTTACATCTGTGTCTCTCCATACCCTTTGACCACCTTCCAATCCTTGGTTCCCTCCAAAATTCACCGCTTCACACTCTCCACATCAAACGAGCGTGCCAATCGCACCGCCCGTTCCGCCAGTCGACGTCCTCCTCGCTGGTCGCAAGCTCCCGACTCTCGGTCTATTTTTCCTGGTCTTCGACCGCGGGCGTCGCTGGGAAGGTTCTCCCACGGCGCCGTCGGGAAGGGAGCTCCAGGATTTTGACCCGGCGACGATGAAGGGACGGCCGATTATATTTCCAAGTCGGGGACGGTGCGTGACATGATGCTCCAACATCGTAAGAACACAAGAAACAGGAGCAGGAGGAGGCCAATCGGCCCCTCGAGCCTGCTCCGCCATTCAATAAGATCGCGGCTGATCAGATCCTAACCTCAACTCTAAATTCATGTCCAATTTCCTGCCCGCTCCCCGTAACCCCTAATTCCCTTTACTTCTAGGAAACTGTTCTAAATTTATTTAATGATGTAGCTTCCTGGGGCAGCAAATTCCACAGACCTACCACCCTCTGAGCGAAGAGGTTTCTCCTCATCTCAGTTTTGAAAGAGCAGCCCCTTATTCGAAGATTATGCCCCCTCGTTCTAAGTTTCACCCATCCTTGGGAACGTCCTCACCGCATCCACCCGATCAAGCCCCTTCGCAATCTTACATGTTTCAATAATATCGCCTCTCGTTCTTCTGAACTCCAATGAGTAGAGTCCCAATCTGCTCAACCCCTCCTCGTGCGTCCGTCCCCTCATCCCCGGGATTAACCGAGCGAACCTGTCTCGAGAGCAAGTGTGTCTTTCCTTAAGTATGGACACCAAAACTGTGTGCAGTATTCCAGGTGCGGTCTCACCTCCAAGTCGGGGTGGTGTGTGATATGATGTTCCGATATCGTGCTCCCTAAAACTTTGCGTGCGTGCGTGCGTGCGTGCGTCAGGGACAAAAAATGGACTCAGCGCTGACCCCTGGGATCTGCCACTTTCCAACCTTTCCCCAACCCATCGACTCGAACTTCCGTTTCCTGCCCATCAGCCAACTCTCCGACCATGCCGCTCCATCTTTTACACCATTCACGTGGGGATGCGTGAGGAGCGCCCTGCGAAAGACCGGGTCAAAACGCCTTCTGAAATTCCACCTGCACCTCGTCCAAAACTCTCCATGGAGTTTGTGGAACGTCGCCCTCCCTCAAACAGGTCAACGCTGGCGATCTTTGATCAACAAATGCACCGTGAAATGCTCCTTAATCCGATCTTCAATTGTGGGATCCTGAACTCTGCCCACACCCTGAGATTGGACTGAATTACAATCCCCCCCACAGGAGCTCGATCCTCTCGTTCAGCTTCCACCTGAGAGAAATACGACCATTTTACACTCGATCCACCCTCACTGTTCAACATTCCCCACTCCCCCTCCCTCATCCCTCTCCCCCTCCCTCATTCCTCTCACTCTCCTCCCTCTCCCCCCTCTCTCCCCCTCCCTCTCCCTCCTCACCCCTCATCCCCTCCTCCCCCTCTCCACCCACTCCTCCTCCCCCTCCCTCCCTCTCCTCCTCCCTCATCCCTCTCTCCCTCCCCCTCTCTCTCTCTCCCTCCCCCTCTCTCTCTCCCTCACTCCTCCCCCCCTCCACTCACTCCTCCCCCTCCACTCTCTCCCTCCCCCTCCGCTTCCTTTCCCCTCCCCCCTCCCCCCCTCACTCCTCCCCTCCCCCCTCACTCCTCCCTCTCCCCTCCCCCCTCACTCCTCCCCTCTCCCCTCCCCCCCTCACTCCTCCCCTCTCCCCTCCCCTCTCCCCTCACCCCTCACTCCTCCCCTCTCCCCTCACTCCTCCCTCTCCCCTCACTCCTCCCTCTCCCCCCTCCCTCTCCCCTCCACTCCCCTCCCCTCCCCGGGCTCCTCCTCTCTTCACTCCTCCCCCCTCCCACCCCCCTCCCCCTTTCTCTCTCTCTCCCTCCCCCTCTCTCTCTCTCCCCTCTCCCCTCACTCCCTCCCCTCTCCCTCACTCCTCCCCTCCCTCTCCCCTCACTCCTCCCCCTCTCTCCCTCCCCCTCTCCCCCTCCCTCTCCCTCCCTCACTCCTCCCCCCCTCTCCCCTCCCCCCCTCCCCTCCCCTCCCCCCTCCCCTCCCCTCCCCCCTCCCCCCTCCCACCCCTCCCCCTTTCTCTCTCTCTCTCTCTCTCCCCTCACTCCTCCCCCTCTCCTCCCCCTCCCTCTTCCTCCCCCTCCCCCTCCCCCTCCTCTTCCTCCCCCTCCCTCTCCCTCCTCCCCCTCTCTCTCTCTCCCCCTCCCCCTCTCTCCCCCTCTCCTCCCCTCCCCCCTCCCCGGGCTCCTCCTCTCTTCACTCCTCCCCCCTCCCACCTCTCTCTCCCTCCCCCTCTCCCTCCCCCCTCTCCCTCCCCCTCTCCCCCCCCTCCCTCTCCCCCCCTCCCTCTCCCCCTCCCTCTCCCCCTCCCCTCTCCCTCCCTCCCCCCCCCTCTCCCTCCCCCCCCCCCCCCTCCCCTCTCCCCCTCACTCCTCCTCTCCCCCTCACTTCCTCCGCTCCCCCTCCCCCCTCACCCCTCACCCCTCACTCCTCCTCTCCCCCTCACTCCTCCTCTCCCCCTCTCTCTCCCCCTCCCCTCTCTCTCCCCCTCCCCCTCTCTCTCCCTCTCCCCTCACTCCTCCCCTCTCTCTCCCTCACTCCTCCCCCTCTCTCTCTCTCTCCCTCACTCCTCCCCTTCTCCCCCCCTCACTCCTCCCCCTCCCCGGGCTCCTCCTCTTTTCCCTCTCCCCCTCACTCCTCCCCCCCTCTCTCTCCCTCTCCCCTCACTCCTCCCCCTCTCTCTCCCTCACTCCTCCCCCTCTCTCTCCCTCACTCCTCCCCCTCTCTCTCCCTCACTCCTCCCCCTCTCTCTCTCCTCTCCCTCACTCCTCCCTCACCCCTCACTCCTCCCCCTCCCCGGGCTCCTCCTCTTTCCCCCTCCCCTCACTCCTCCCCCTCCCCCTCACTCCTCCCCCTCCCCCCTCACTCCTCCCCCCTCACTCCTCCCTCA
>NW_027139531.1:86469-128157 GCF_035084215.1 Heptranchias perlo
TCTCTCTGTCCCTCTCTCTCTGTCCCTGTTCCTCTCTCTCTCTCTCTCTTCCTCTCTCTCTCTCTGTCCCTCTCTCCCTCTCTCTCTGTCCCTCTCTCTCTCTCTGTCCCTCTGTCCCTCTCGCTCTCTGTCCCTCTCTCTCTGTCCCTGTTCCTCTCTCTCTCTCTGTTCCTCTCTCTCTCTGTTCCTCTCTCTCTCTCTCTGTTCCTCTCTCTCTCTCTGTTCCTCTCTCTCTCTCTGTCCCTCTCTCTCTGTTCCTCTCTCTCTCTCTGTCCCTCTCTCTCTCTGTTCCTCTCTCTCTCTCTGTTCCTCTCTCTCTCTCTCTCTGTCCCTCTTTCTCTCTCTCTCTCTGTCCCTCTCTCTCTCTCTGTCCCTCTCTCTCTCTCTGTCCCTCTCTCTCTCTCTGTCCCTCTCTCCCTCTCTCTCTCTGTCCCTCTCTCCCTCTCTCTCTCTGTCCCTCTCTCTCTCCCTCTCTCTCTCCTCCCTCTCTCTCTGTCCCTCTCTCTCTCTCTCTCCCTCTCTCTCTCTCTGTCCCTCTCTCTCTCCCTCTCTCTCTCTGTCCCTCTCTCTCTCTCTCTCTCCCTCTCTCTCTCTGTCCCTCTCTCCCTCTCTCTCTCTGTCCCTCTCTCCCTCTCTCTCTCTCTCTCCTCTCTCTCTCTGTCCCTCTCTCTCTCTCTCTCCCTCTCTCCTCTCTCTCTCTGTCCTCTCTCCCTCTCTCCTCTCTCCTCTCTCTCTCTGTCTCTCTCCCTCTCTCTCTCTCTTCCCTCTCTCTCTCTGTCCCTCTCTCTCTCTGTCCCTCTCTCTCATCTCTCTCTCTCTCCTCTCCCTCTCTCTCTCTCTGTCCCTCTCTCCCTCTCTCTCTGTTCCTCTCCCTCTCTCTCTCTCTCTCCCTCTCTCTCTCTGTCCCTCTCTCCCTCTCTCTCCCCTCTCTCCCTCTCTTCTCTCTCTCCCTCTCTCTCTCTCTCTCCCCTCTCTCTCCCTCTCCCTCTCCCTCTCACTCTCCCCCTCTCTCCCTCTCTCTCTCCCTCCCTCTCTCTCTCTCTCTCTCCCCTCTCCCTCTCTCTCTCTGTCCCTCTCTCTCTGTTCCTCTCCCTCTCTCTCTCTCTCTCCCTCTCTCTCTCTCTCTATTCCCCTCTCTCAGCCTGCTGTACCAAGTTCGCACTGATGCTCCTGAGCATGTTGACGGGAGTCCAGTCCCTCCCGACGACAAGACACTCGTCAGAAGCAACAGCTGGACAAGTGGCAACAGTTCTACATGTGAGGGTCCCGACAGCTGTTCACTCCAGTTCGTGAGTACCGCAGGGGTTTATATATAGAATACCAGATACCCGGGAGTGAGTTACAGACTGGAATCTAATCGAGGGGTTCGGGGGGGTTTATATACAGAATAACAGATACCCGGGAGTGAGTTACAGACTGGAATCTAATCGAGGGGTTCGGGGGGGTTTATATATAGAATAACAGATACCCGGGAGTGAGTTACAGACTGGAATCTAATCGAGGGGTTCGGGGGGGTTATATATAGAATAAACAGATACCTGGGAGTGAGTTACAGACTGGAATCTAATCGAGGGGTTCGGGGGGTTTATATATCGAATAACAGATACCCGGGAGTGAGTGACAGACTGGAATCTAATCGAGGGGTTCGGGGGGGTTTATATATAGAATAACAGATACCCGGGAGTGAGTTACAGACTGGAATCTAATCGAGGGGTTCGGGGGGTTTATATATAGAATAACAGATACCCGGGAGTGAGTTACAGACTGGAATCTAATCGAGGGGTTCGGGGGGGTTTATATATAGAATAACAGATACCCGGGAGTGAGTTACAGACTGGAATCTAATCGAGGGGTTCGGGGGGGTTTATATATAGAATAACAGATACCCCGGGAGTGAGTTACAGACTGGAATCTAATCGAGGGGTTCGGGGGGGTTTATATATAGAATAACAGATACCCGGAGTGAGTTACAGACTGGAATCTAATCGAGGGGTTCGGGGGGGTTTATATATAGAATAACAGATACCCGGGAGTGAGTTACAGACTGGAATCTAATCGAGGGGTTCGGGGGGTTTATATATAGAATAACAGATACCTGGGAGTGAGTTACAGACTGGAATCTAATCGAGGGGTTCGGGGGTTTATATATAGAACAACAGATACCCGGGAGTGAGTTACAGACTGGAATCTAATCGAGGGGTTCGGGGGGTTTATATATAGAATAACAGATACCCGGGAGTGAGTTACAGACTGGAATCTAATCGAGGGGTTCGGGGGGGGTTTATATATAGAATAACGGATACCCGGGAGTGAGTTACAGACTGGAATCTAATCGAGGGGTTCGGGGGGTTTATATATAGAATAACAGATACCCGGGAGTGAGTTACAGGCTGGAATCTAATCGAGGGGTTCGGGGGGTTTATATATAGAATAACAGATACCCGGGAGTGAGTTACAGACTGGAATCTAATCGAGGGGTTCGGGGGGTTTATATATAGAATAACAGATACCCGGGAGTGAGTTACAGACTGGAATCTAATCGAGGGGTTCGGGGGGTTTATATATAGAATAACAGATATCCGGGAGTGAGTTACAGACTGGAATCGAATCGAGGGGTTCGGGGGGGTTTATATATAGAATAACAGATACCGGGAGTGAGTTACAGACTGGAATCTAATCGAGGGGTTCGGGGGGGTTTATATATAGAATAACAGATACCCGGGAGTGAGTTACAGACTGGAATCTAATCGAGGGGTTCGGGGGGGTTTATATATAGAATAACAGATACCCGGGGGTGAGTTACAGACTGGAATCTAATCGAGGGGTTCGGGGGGTTTATATATAGAATAACAGATACCCGGGAGTGAGTTACAGACTGGAATCTAATCGAGGGGGTTCGGGGGGGTTTATATATAGAATAACAGATACCCGGGGGTGAGGTGGGGTGAGTTGCAGACTGGAATCTAATCGAGGGGTTCGGGGGGTTTATATATAGAATAACAGATACCCGAGAGTGAGTTACAGACTGGAATCTAATCGAGGGGTTCGGGGGGTTTATATATAGAATAACAGATACCCGGGAGTGAGTTACAGACTGGAATCTAATCGAGGGGTTCGGGGGGTTTATATATAGAATAACAGATACCCGGGAGTGAGTTACAGACTGGAATCTAATCGAGGGGTTCGGGGGGTTTATATATAGAATAACAGATACCCGGGAGTGAGTTACAGACTGGAATCTAATCGAGGGGTTCGGGGGGTTTATATACAGAATAACAGATACCCAGGAGTGAGTTACAGACTGGAATCTAATCGAGGGGTTCGGGGGAGGTCGCAGTACAGGGCTGAGACCCTTGGTGAAGGGTTTGAGCCAATTGAGGAGGGGGAGAGAGGGGAGATGGTGTGCGTTTCGGATGCGAACAGTGTCTGACCACGCGTCGTTTGTCGTCACAGATTAAGGAAAAGCTGGACGGGAGTGTCCTGAGTGGCGAGCACAGGTTGCCTTCGCTGCCCGAGCTTGCTGGTGAGTGCTGCGGACCTGGAGTCAGTGCAGGTAAACACAACCATCGCTCCCCCCTCCCAGTGTCTCCCACCCATCTCAGGCCTACTGCCCCCCTCCTCACTCGCCAAAGTTCTCCCCTCCCCATCCCATCCCATCGCCCCCCGCCACCCCCGAGGGGACAGGTCCTCGTTGGCACCCAGGGTGCCTCAGTTGAATGGTTTGTCCCCCACCCACCCCAGATCTCCATGGATACAGATCGGTCATGATCTCATTGAAAGGGCGGAACGGACTGGAGGGGCCGAATGGGCCTCCTCCTGTTCCTATAGTAACAGGCTCGAGGGGCTGAATGGCCTCCTCCTGTTCCTGTGTAACAGGCTCGAGGGGCTGAATGGGCCTCCTCCTGTTCCTATAGTAACTGGCTCGAGGGGCTGAATGGCCCTTCTCCTGTTCCTGTTGGCAATATCACATCAGCCTCCCGTTATACAACCCGATATTCTGTTGCATTAAAGACAGAGTGAGAGAGAGAGAGACAGATAGAGAGAGAGATAGAGAGAGGGGAACGAGGAGAGAGAGAGAGAGACAGACAGACAGACAGATAGAGAGAGAGAGAGAGAGACAGATAGAGAGGGAGAAAGAGAGACAGATAGAGAGGGA
This sequence comes from Heptranchias perlo, assembly GCF_035084215.1. Taxonomy (NCBI): domain Eukaryota; kingdom Metazoa; phylum Chordata; class Chondrichthyes; order Hexanchiformes; family Hexanchidae; genus Heptranchias; species Heptranchias perlo. The sequence continues at coordinate 90,626 of NW_027139531.1, forward strand.
GAGAGAGAGACAGATAGAGAGGGAGAGAGAGAGACAGATAGAGAGAGGAGAGAGAGAGACAGATAGAGAGGGAGAGAGAGAGAGAGAGATAGAGAGAGAGAGACAGATAGAGAAAGACAGATAGAGAGAGACAGATTGAGAGAGAGAGAAAGAGACGGATAGAGAGGGAGAGAGAGAGAGAGACAGAGAGTGAGATAGAGAGAGAGTGAGAGAGAGAGAGTGAGGTGGAGAGAGAGAGAGAGAGAAAGAGACAAATAGAGAGAGAAGAGAGAGAGAGTGAGACAGACTGAGAGAGAGAGAGAGAATCTTAGAATGATACCGCACAGAAAGATCCCATTCTGCCCATCGTGGCCTGTGCTAGCTCTTTGAAAGATCTATCCAATCAGTCCCACTCCCCCCTGCTCTTTCCCCGTATCCCTGTAAATTTTTCTCCTTTGATTATTTCTCCGATTCCCCTTTTGAAAGTTATTATTGAATCTGCTCCCTTTCAGGCAGCGAATTCCAGATCAGAACAACTCGCTGCGTTAAAAAGACATTCTCCTCATCTCCCCCCCTCTGGCTCTTTTCCCGATCACCTTAAATCCGTGCCCTCTGCTCACCAACCCTCCTGCCCACCGGAAACAGTCTCTCCTTATTTACTCTCTCAAAACCCCTTCATGATTTTGAACCCCTCGATTAAATCTCTCCCCCTTAACCTTCTCTGCTCTGAGGGGAACGACCCCAGATTCTCCAGTCTCTCCGCATCACTGAGGTCCCTCATCCCTGGGACCATTCTGGTAAATCTCCTCTGCACCCTCTCTAAGGCCTTCACATCTTTCCTAAAGAGCGGGGCCCAGAACTGGACCCAATTCTCCAGCTGAGGTCTAACCCAGTGTTTTATAAAGGGTTTAGTATAACTCCCTTGCTTTTGTACTCTGTGCCTCTATTAATAAAGCCCAGGATCCCAGATGCTTTTTTTGTTAAACCTTATCGACCTGTCCTGCCATCTCCATGTGTGAGGCTATCAAGATATTCAACAATGGGGCTTCTCGCCCAACCCCATCAACTGACCAGCACCAGGAACCCTGGGCTGGTATTTCATCCTCCCAGGGTAACTCAGCACAGGCCCGGGACGAGGGGCTCAGTCCCACACCGGGGTGGGGGGTGGGGGGCAATGAACAACAGAGCCAGTGAATGGGAGTCTCTGGAAGTCCCAGTTTGCTCTTTAACGATCAGTGTTGGGGGGAGTTGCAGTGTTGGGCCAATATCACGGAGAAGAGGTCATCGTTTATTGAGTTGCAATCAAACCACCATCCACAAAACCGTCAAATGTTAACGAGCTCTTAACGAGGTGTGAGGGGGTACATTTTGGTCAGAAGAATAAGGAGGCCTCATATTGATTGGATAATAAGAGTCTAAATGGGGGAGAGGAGCAGAGGGATCTGGGGGTACAGATACACAAATCACCAAAAGTAATGACACAGGTTAATAAGGCCGTAAAAAAGGCAAATCAAGCACTGGGGTTCATTTCTAGAGGGGTAGAATTGAAAATCAGAGAAGTTATGTTAAACTTGTATAGAACCTTGGTTAGACCACACTGGGAGCACTGTGTACAGTTCTGGTCTCCATATACCTTGGTTAGACCACACTTGGAGCACTGTGCACAGTTCTGGTCTCCATATACCTTGGTTAGACCACACTTGGAGCACTGTGCACAGTTCTGGTCTCCATATACCTTGGTTAGACCACACTTGGAGCACTGTGCACAGTTCTGGTCTCCATATACCTTGGTTAGACCACACTTGGAGCACTGTGTACAGTTCTGGTCTCCATATACCTTGGTTAGACCACACTGGGAGCACTGTGCACAGTTCTGGTCTCCATATTCCTTGGTTAGACCACACTTGGAGCACTGTGCACAGTTCTGGTCTCCATATTCCTTGGTTAGACCACACTTGGAGCACTGTGAACAGTTCTGGTCTCCATATACCTTGGTTGGACCACACTTGGAGCACTGTGCACAGTTCTGGTCTCCATATACCTGGGTTAGACCACACTTGGAGCACTGTGCACAGTTCTGGTCTCCATATACCTGGGTTAGACCACACTTGGAGCACTGTGCACAGTTCTGGTCTCCATATACCTTGGTTAGACCACACTTGGAGCACTGTGCACAGTTCTGGTCTCCATATACCTTGGTTAGACCACACTTGGAGCACTGTGCACAGTTCTGGTCTCCATATACCTTGGTTAGACCACACTTGGAGCACTGTGCACAGTTCTGGTCTCCATATACCTTGGTTAGACCACACTTGGAGCACTGTGCACAGTTCTGGTCTCCATATACCTTGGTTAGACCACACTTGGAGCACTGTGCACAGTTCTGGTCTCCATATTATAAACAGGATATGGAGGCACTGGAGAAGGTGCAAAAAAGATTCACAAGGATGATGCCAGAACTGAGAGGTTATAAACTATCAGGAAAGGCTGAACAGACTGGGGCTCTTTTCTCTCGAAAAGGGAAGATGTGGAGATGCCGGTGATGGACTGGGGTTGACAATTGTAAACAATTTTACAACACCAAGTTATAGTCCAGCAATTTTATTTTAAATTCACAAGCTTTCGGAGACTTCCTCCTTCCTCAGGTAAATGTTCAGGAGCTCCTTGAAGCCTACGCATTTATACATATAGAACAATACATGGTGTTTACAGACTGCCCCTGCAACTGCCCGTTGCCAAGGCAATCACCGTGTTCAGACAGAGAGGTGTCACCTGCAGAACCCCCGAATACACATTCAACAAAAAAACAAACAGGAAAAAAAACAGAGAGAGGCAGAAACATCCGGAAGGCAGAGAGAGCCAGCAAATGACCCATTATATTAAAAACAGATAACATTTGTTCGCTGGTGGGGTAACGTGTAGCGTGACATGAACCCAAGATCCCGGTTGAGGCCGTCCTCATGGGTGCGGAACTTGGCTATCAATTTCTGCTCGACGATTTTGCGTTGTCGTGTGTCTCGAAGGCCGCCTTGGAGTACGCTTACCCGAAGGTCGGTGGATGAATGTCCATGACTGCTGAAGTGTTCCCCGACTGGGAGGGAACCCTCCTGTCTGGCGATTGTTGCGTGGTGTCCGTTCATCCGTTGTCGCAGCGTCTGCATGGTCTCGCCAATGTACCATGCTCTGGGGCATCCTTTCCTGCAACGTATGAGGTAGACAACGTTGGCCGAGTCACAGGAGTATGAACCATGCACCTGGTGGGTGGTGTCCTCTCGTGTGATGGTGGTATCTGTGTCGATGATCTGGCATGTCTTGCAGAGGTTACCGTGGCAGGGTTGTGTGGCGTCGTGGACGCTGTTCTCTTGAAAGCTGGGTAATTTGCTGCGAACGATGGTCTGTTTGAGGTTGGGTGGCTGTTTAAAGGCGAGTAGTGGAGGTGTGGGGATGGCCATAGCGAGGTGTTCGTCGTCATTGATGACATGTTGAAGGCTGCGGGGAACATGGCGTAGTTTCTCCGCTCCGGGGAAGTACTGGACGACGAAGGGTACTCTGTTGGTTGCGTCCCGTGTTAGTCTCCTGAGGAGGTCTATGCGATTTTTTGCTGTGGCCCGTCGGAACTGTCGATCGATGAGTCGAGCATCATATCCCGTTCTTACCAGGGCGTCTTTCAGCGTCTGTAGGTGTCCATCGCGTTCCTCCTCGTCTGAGCAGACCCTGTGTATTCGCAGGGCCTGTCCATAGGGGATGGCCTCTTTGACGTGGTTAGGGTGGAAGCTGGAAAAGTGGAGCATCGTGAGGTTGTCCGTGGGCTTGCGGTAGAGTGAGGTGCTGAGGTGCCCGTCTTTGATGGAGATTCGTGTGTCCAAGAAAGAAACTGATTCTGAGGAGTAGTCCATGGTGAGCTTGATGGTGGGATGGAACTTGTTGATGTTATCGTGTAGTCTCTTTAGTGATTCCTTGCCGTGGGTCCATAGAAAGAAAATGTCGTCGATGTATCTGGTGTATAGTGTTGGTTGGAGGTCTTGTGCAGTGAAGAAGTCCTGCTCGAACTTGTGCATGAAAATCTTGGCGTATTGGGGTGCGAATTTGGTCCCCAGGGAAGACTGAGGGGTGACCTGATCGAGGTCTTTAAGATTATGAAAGGGTTCGATAGGGTAGACGTAGAGAAAATGTTTCCACTTGTGGGGGGAGACCAGAACTAGGGGGCCATAAATATAAGATAGTCAGTAATAAATCCAATCGGGAATTCAGGAGAAACTTCTTTCCCCAGAGAGTGGTGAGAATGTGGAACTCACTCCCACAAGGAGTAGTTGAGGTGAATAGTGTAGATGGATTTAAGGGGAAGCTGGATAAACACATGAGGGAGAAAGGGATAGAAGGATAGGGTGAGAGGGTGAGAGGGAGTCGGGAGGGAGGAGACTCGTGTGGAGCATAAACACCGGGATAGACCTGTTGGGCCGAATGGCCTGTTTCTGTTCTGTACATTCTGTGTGATAATCAGGCCATCAAATCCCAAATCCGTGAGTCAACAATATAGAATGACCTGGGGTCAAACAGAGGGGCTGAAGGGCTCCTCTTTCTCCGCATGGGGGACTGGGTGGGGAGCAGGGGGTCAGACACTGTCCTCTCACCCTCTCTGGGACCCGGGGTCCAAACCCAGACCCCGATAGAGGGGCTGAAGGGCTCATATTTGGACCCGAAAGATTTGGGTGAAACCAGGCCCTCCCGGGTACAGAGTCCGAGGACAGTTTGACCCCGACATTGGCAGTTTCAATGAGTTAAGGTCCCCTGACCTTTTTGGACTCTGGGGGAATCGAGGGATACGGGGATCGGGCGGGAAAGTGGAGTTGAGGTCGAAGATCAGCCACGATCTGATTGAACGGCGGAGCAGGCTCGAGGGGCCGAATGGCCGACTCCTGCTCCTATTTCTCATGTTCTACTTTGGAGAGAGAGTCAGGAGCTCAGGAGATAACGTCCCCCTCTCCTTCCCAGGCAGAAGAGAGCCTTCCCACCATGGACAGGTACCTCCGCACCTATGAGAGACATCTAACATGGCTGAAAAGCACCAAGCCCATCGCTAAGACATCGCTGGATCACAAGATCACTGAAGTTCTCACGCTCTTGCAGAACCTGGCCAACCGGGTGGAAGACGAGGTAAGGGGTTGAGATGAAAAGCCAATGGTGGCCATACAACGACATTAACTTTTATGCAGCATCTTTAACGTAGTGTGAGCCCTGTCGCACACTCTGTCTCTCGCCTCTGAGTGAGAAGGTCATGGGGTCGAGCCCCCACTCCAGAGACTTGAGCTCCATAATCCAGGCCCACACTCCCCCGGTGCCAGTACTGAGGGAGTGCCGCACTGTCGGAGGTGCCGTCTTTCGGATGAGACGTTAAACCGAGGGCCCCGTCTGCCCCTCTCAAGTGGCCATAAAAGATGACGAGTGGAGAGGGGGGAGTTCTCCCCGGTGTTCTGGGCCCGATATTTCTCCCTCAACCAACAATAAACAAAAATTACCTGGTCATTTATCTCATTGCTGTCTGTGGGATCTTGCTGTGCACTAATTGGCTGCCACGTTTCCGACATTACAACAGTGATGACACGTCCTATCTCTTTTAAAAGTTCCCGAGGCACTTCACGGGATTAATCGGACAAAAATTGACACAAAGCCAAAGAATTACCTCGAATTTGCAGCACAGAAACAGGCCATTCGGCCCAACTGGCCCATGCTGGTGTTTGTGCTCCACTCGAGCCTCCTCCCTCCCACCCGCCTTCATCTAACCCTCTCAGCATATCTAAGAAGGAGATATTCGGACAGAAAGAGGTAGGTTTTAAGGAGCGTCTTAAAAGGGGGGAGAGAGGGGGGGCGAGGTTTCGGGACGTAGGGACAGAAGGCGGCCATTCAGCCCCTCGAGCCTGTTCCGCCATTCAGTTAGATCATGGCTGATCTGTATCTTAGCTCCCTCTACCAGCCTTGGTTCCTTTAATACCCTCTACCCAACAAAAATCGATCAATCTCCGTTTTGAAAGTCCCATTGACCCCCCCCAACGAGCCCCAAAAGCTTTTTTTTTGCGGGGGGGAGAGAGTTCCAGATTTCCACTCCCCCTTTGCGCGGAGAATTGCTTCCTGACGTCACCCCTGAACGGCCTGGCTCTAATTTTATGGACGATAAAGTGCCGCATAACAGGCTTGTCATCAAGATTGCGGCCCATGGAATAAAGGGGGCAGTCGCAACATGGGCACAGAATTGGCTAAGGGACAGGAAACAGAGAGTAGTGGTGAACGGTTGTTTTTCGGTCTGGAGGGAGGTGTACAGTGGTGTTCCCCAGGGGTCGGTGCTGGGACCACTGCCTTTCTTGATATATATTAATGACTTGGACTTGGGTGTACAGGGCACGATTTCCAAATCTGCAGATGACACAAAACTTGGAAGGGTAGTGAACAGTGAGGAGGATAGTGATAGACTTCAAGAGGATATAGACAGGCTGGTGGAATGGGCGGACACGTGGCAGATGAAATTTAACGCAGGAAAATGTGAAGTGATACATTTCGGTAGGAGAGGCAATGAGCATCTCCAACAAGAGAGAGTCTAACCACCTCCCCTTGACATTCAACGGCATTACCATCGCCAAATCCCCCACCATCAACATCCTGGGGGTCACCATTGACCAGAAACTTAACTGGACCAGCCATATAAATACTGTGGCTACAAGAGCAGGTCAGAGGCTGGGTATTCTGCGGCGAGTGACTCACCTCCTGACTCCCCAAAGCCTTTCCGCCATCTACAAGGCACAAGTCAGGAGTGCGATGGAATACTCTCCACTTGCCTGGATGAGTGCAGCTCCAACAACACTCAAGAAGCTCGACACCATCCAGGGCAAAGCAGCCCGCTTGATTGGCACCCCATCCACCACCCTAAACATTCACTCCCTTCACCACCGGCGCACCGTGGCTGCAGTGTGTACCATCCACAGGATGCACTGCAGCAACTCGCCAAGGCTTCTTCGACAGCACCCCCCCGAACCCAGATTCAATCGCGGCTCTCAGAGAGGGAATCGGATAAATACTTGAAGGGAAAAAAATCTGCAGGGCTACGGGGGGAAAAGAGCGGGGCTCGCTTGATTGCTCTTACAAAGAGCTGGCACGGGCCTCGATGGGCCGAATGGGCTCCTTCTGTGCTGCAACCTTTCTACGATAAATATATAAATAGTAAAAGGTTAACCAAAGATAGCATGGGACCGAGCAGGGACACAAAAGGAGATCGTCTTGTAGAGGCAGAGGGCACGACTGAGGCACTAAATGAATACTTCACTAGAGAGGGGGACGCTGCCATTGGAGCAGTAAAGGAGAAGGTAGAAGCAATATTGGAGAGGGTAAAGATAGATAAAGAGGAGGTACTTAAAAGATTGGCAGGACTCACAGTAGAAAAGTCACCCGGTCCGGATGGGACGCACCCTAGGTTACTGAGGGAAGTAAGGGTGGAAATTGCGGAGATACTGGCCATAATCTTCCAAACATCCGGAGATACGGGGATGGTGCCAGAGGACTGCAAATGTTACACCCTCATTCAAAACAGGGGAGAGGGATAAACCCCGGCAATAACAGGGCCAATCGGCCCAACGTCGGTGGTGGGGGGGCGGGGGGAGCTTTTAGGAACAGGAGATGGGCCATTCGGCCCCTCGTGCCTGCTCCGCCATTTGAGAAGATCATGGGCTGATCTTGGAAGCCTTTTGGGGGGAGAAAGAATTCCAGATGTTCTGGGCACCGCACCTTCGGAAGGACATACTGGCCTTGGAGGGAGTGCAGCGTAGGTTTACTGGAATGGTACCCGGACTTCAAGGGGTTAAGTTACGAGGAGAGATTACACAAATTGGGGGTTGTATTCTCTGGAGTTTCGAAGGTTAAGGGGCGATCTGATGGAAGTTTATAAGATATTAAGGGGAACGGATAGGGTGGACGGAGAGAGACTATTTCCGCTGGTTGGGGATTCTAGGAGTAGGGGGCACAGTCTAAAAATTAGAGCCAGACCTTTCAGGAGCGAGATCAGAAAACATTTCTACACACAAAGGGTGGTAGAAGTTTGGGACTCTCTTCCGCAAACGGCAATTGATACTAGCTCAATTGCTAAATTTAAATCTGAGATAGATAGCTTTTAAGGTATTAAGGGATATGGGCCAAAGGCAGGTATATGGAGTTAGATCACAGATCGGCCCATGATCTTATCAAATGGCGGAGCAGGGCACGAGGGGCTGAACGGCCTCCTCCTGTTCCGATGTTCGTACTTTCCCACCTTGGACTCCATCTGCCACTGTTTTACCCTCTCACTTCATCTATCAATGTCCCTCTGCAAACGTTCTGCTCCCATCTCCATTATTTACGGTGCCTCCTAACTTAGTGTCGTCAGCGAACGTAGAAATATGACCCGTTATTCCTTCATCCTTGTCATTCATAAACGCCGTGAAAAGCTGAGTCCCCAGTACAGATGCCCCGGGGTGGGGGGCACCACTGGTCACATCCTGCCAACTTGAGTCCCTCCCCATTGACCCTACTCCCTGTCTCCTCCCTCCTAAGCAGTTCCCCACTCAAGCCAATAGGTGGCCTCCAATTCCATGCGCTCTCGTTTTTGTTAACAGTCTTTCATGTGGAACCTCGTCAGATGTCTTCTGGATGTCCATGTAAATAACATCTGCCGACACTCCCTTAATCTACCACGTCGCTGACCTCCTCAAAGGAGTTCAACTGCGTTCGTTACCCTGAACAAAAACCCATGCTGGCTCTCCCTCATCAGCTCACGTCTGTCCCAACAGCTCAAGCTCGGGCACGGAATTACACCGAACCTCTCTCACTTTTTCCCCCGCGTGGAATTCACCCAATGGGACCTCCTGTGTGCAAAGGGATTGCTTGTTAAAGCCCCCCCCCACCGCCCCCATTTAAAGAGACAGCCCACCATTCCACATTTAAAGAGACAGTCCAGCATTCCACATTTAAAGAGACAGCCCACCATTCCACATTTAAAGAGACAGCCCACCATTCCACATTTGGAGAGACAGCCCACCATTCCACATTTAAAGAGACAGCCCACCATTCCACATTTAAAGAGACAGCCCACCATTCCACATTTAAAGAGACAGCCCACCATTCCACATTTAAAGAGACAGCCCACCATTCCACATTTAGAGAGACAGCCCACCATTCCACATTTAAAGAGACAGCCCACCATTCCACATTTAAAGAGACAGTCCACCATTCCACATTTAAAGAGACAGTCCAGCATTCCACATTTAAAGAGACAGTCCACCATTCCACATTTAGAGAGACAGCCCACCATTCCACATTTAAAGAGACAGTCCGGCATTAGCTGCATTTAAAGATACAGTCCACCGTTCCGCACTTAAAGAGACAGTCCACCATTCTGCGTTTGAAGAAACGGTGCCCCACCCACCCACCCCCCACCCTCCTCCGCATAGGCCAAGACTGACGACCGCCACTTTGTGGAGCTGAAACTGACATCTCTCTCTTTCTCCTCCAATCGCAGATGCAGAGGCTGAACCTCCCACAGAGCACGGCCCCGCCCCTCTCGCTGACCGACGGCGGGGAGTGGTCGACCCTCCGGGCCGGGTTCATCATCCTGCGCGACCTGCGGACCTTCGTCAACAAGATGGCGCACGAGCTCATGGCGCTGAAGCTGAGGCGCTGAAGAGGGGTGACGAGGCTCCCCAACCCCCCGGGTTTGGAGGGGGAGCGGGGGGGAGGGGGGGGGGAGGCGCGACGCACCTCCGGAATCTTCCGCCGCGTGCACGAACTGCGACCATCCTCCTCATCCCCTTTGCTCTGTTTATCTCTCTCTGTCCCTCTCTCTCTCTCTCTGCTCATGCCTCAGCAGACGATTCCCCTCCCCGAGTTGAGAGAGAGAGAGAGAGACTCTCGTATTTTATTCCTACCAGCAGCCAACAAAATGGCGGCGCCCCCACGAGGAGCAGGGGGCACTCAAGGTGGGCGAATCCATTGGAATTCCGTTGCCAATAGCGACCAACATTTTTTTTTTTTTAAATTTCGATTTGGGCGGCGGAAAGAGCCTGATCATTCCTCTCTGCAAAAAAAAGACCAGAAACAAGGGTTTTGTTCCTATTTATAATTTATTGATTTAAGTTATTGCTTATTAATTAATTAATTTATTTATTTATGCTGCACTTCCCGGAATCTTCCTTGCTTGGCGCTCCGGGCCCCTGTCTATAGCGTGAGAGTGAGCTCCCAGGCGCGATTATTTTCATATTTTTATATAGAAGTCTACGTTTAGTGCCTCAAAGCCGCGCCGTGGGTCGTTATTAACAGTTCAAGAGAGCGAATGTAGCAAGAGAAAAGCCCTTGGAACCTCGTGGGCTGAACCAAACCGGTGTTAGATTTCCTGCGATTAATTCCGCATGGGTCTAGATCTCCCACCCTAACAGCCTTGTGGGGGAGCGAGCACCTTCACCCCAAGGACTGCAATGGTTACGTGGAGCGTACAGCACAGCAAAACAGGCCATTCGGCCCAGCAGGTCTATCCCGGTGTTTATGCTCCACACGAGCCTCCTCCCTCCCTACTCCATCTCACCCTATCCTTCTATCCCTTTCTCCCTCGTGTGTTTATCCGGCTTCCCCTTAAATCCATCCACACTATTCACCTCAACTACTCCTTGTGGGAGCGAGTTCCACATTCTCACCGCTCTCTGGGGAAAGAAGTTTCTCCCGAATTCCCGATTGGATTAGCCAATTCTGTCTTATATTTATGGCCCCCTGGTTTTCATAGTCTCATCGTCGGAGGAGGCCATTCGGCCCCTCGTGCCTGTGCCAGCTCTTTGAAAGAGCGATCCGATTGGTCCCATTCCCCCCGCTCCTTCCCCCTCGTCTTCCCTGAGGCTCGAGGGTTCTGGCCGCTCGCAGCCCGAGTCCGTGGCTTGACGGGACTGACTCTTTCTCTCTACCTCCTCTGAGCCCCCACGCTGCCAGAGACTCGACCCCCCCCCGCGTAATCCAGGCCGACACTCACCCCCCCCGCCGGCGCCTGTACCGAGGGAGTGCTGCACTGCCAGAGGTGCCGTCTTTCGTCTCAGCCCTCAGACCGAGGGGCCCTCACCCCACCCCACCCCCACCCTCCTTCCTGTCTGCCCCGTTCAGCAAACTCAGCTGGGCCTTTCCTGCGTTTTCCGTGTGACCCCCGCCCCCGCATTGTCAAGCTGTCCGAGGGGTGGACGGGATCTGTGTGCGTTTTAAATTCTGTATTTAAATTGTTATTTATAGACTGTAATGAATGTTTTATTAATTTATTGGCCTCTATTTATTCGCGAGTCGTTATTTATCCAGGATTTGGGAATGGGGGAGGCTCTCGGTTCCCCACAGAAGCTCAGTCTCACTTATTGTCATTCAGAGCTGGAGCAGATTTTAGTGCTTTGTAATAAAAAAGGAATAAAGAGATTTTTTTTCACAAAAAATAAAATCAGTTTGGTACCTCTGTGTGTGTCTGTGTGAGTGTGTGTCTGTGTGTGTCTGTGTCTGTGTGTGTCTGTGTGTGAGTGTGTGTCTGTGTGAGTGTGTGTCTGTGTGAGTGTGTGTCTGTGTCTGTGTGTGTCTGTGTCTGTGTGTGTCTGTGTGAGTGTGTGTCTGTGTGAGTGTGTGTCTGTGTCTGTGTGAGTGTGTGTGTCTGTGTGAGTGTGTCTGTGTGAGTGTGCATTTGTGTGTCTGTGAGTGTGTGTCTGTGTGTCTGTGTGAGTGTGCATTTGTGTGTCTGTGAGTGTGTGTCTGTGTGTCTGTGTGTGAGTGTGAGAGCATATGTGTGTCTGTCCATGTTTGAGTGCGAGTGTGTGAGTGAGTATGCAATGTGGGTGCGAGGAGTGAATGGTAGTGGACTGTCCCTTTAAAGAGCAATGAATGGTAGTGGACTGTCCCTTTAAAGAGCAATGAATGGTAGTGGACTGTCCCTTTAAAGAGCAATGAATGGTAGTGGACTGTCCCTTTAAAGAGCAATGAATGGTAGTGGACTGTCCCTTTAAAGAGCAATGAATGGTAGTGGGTTGTCTCTTTAAAGAGCAATGAATGATAGAGTCATAGAGTCATAGAGTTATACAGCACGGATAGAGGCCCTTCGACCCATCGTGTCCGCGCCGGCCATCAGCCCTGTCTACTCTAATCCCATATTCCAGCATTTGGTCCGTAGCCTTGTATGCTATGGCATTTCAAGTGCTCATCCAAATGCTTCTTGAATGTTGTGAGGGTTCCTGCCTCCACAACCCTTTCAGGCAGTGAGTTCCAGACTCCAACCACCCTCTGGGTGAAAAAGTTCTTTCTCAAATCCCCTCTAAACCTCCCGCCTTTTACCTTGAATCTATGTCCCCTTGTTATAGAACCCTCAACGAAGGGAAAAAGCTCCTTAGTATCCATCCTATCTGTGCCCCTCATAATTTTGTACACCTCAATCATGTCCCCCCTCAGCCTCCTCTGCTCCAAGGAAAACAAACCCAATCTTCCCAGTCTCTCTTCATAGCTGAAGCGCTCCAGCCCTGGTAACATCCTGGTGAATCTCCTCTGCACCCTCTCCAAAGCGATCACATCCTTCCTGTAGTGTGGCGTAGTGGACTGTCCCTTTAAAGAGCAATGAATGGCAGTGGACTGCCCCTTTAAAGAGCAATGAATGGCAGTGGACTGTGCCTTTAAAGAGCAATGAATGGTAGTGGACTGCCCCTTTAAAGAGCAATGAGTGCGAGTGGGTTGTCTCTTTAAAGAGCAATGAATGGTACTGGACTGTGCCTTTAAAGAGCAATGAATGGCAGTGGACTGTGCCTTTAAAGAGCAATGAATGGTAGTGGACTGTGCCTTTAAAGAGCAATGAGTGCGAGTGGGTTGTCTCTTTAAAGAGGATTGCATGGTAATGGGCTGCCCCTTTAAGAGCAGTGCATGGTAGTGGGCTGCCCCTTTAAGAGCAGTGCCTGGTAGTGGGCTGCCCCTTTAAGAGGAGTGAATGTTCACACATGCGCCACTCAGGTTCTGACTTTAATCGCTCCTGCGGTCTCTCAGGCAGCTGCTTCATGGAGCCAGGGATTGAGGTCAGGGGGATTCCATACTGGGATCGTCAGCACAGCCCTGAGGGCAGGAAGTAACAGAGCAAGTCTGGGCTGCTACAGTGAGTGGGAGGGAAAGAGAGAGAGGGAGAGAGAGAGACGGAGCGAGAGAGAGAGAGAGATGGAGAGAGAGCGAGAGAGATGGAGAGAGAGCGAGAGCGAGAGAGAGAGAGATGGAGAGAGAGAGAGAGAGTGAGAGATGGAGAGAGAGCGAGAGAGAGAGAGAGACAGACAGAGAGAGGGAGAGAGAGAGACGGAGTGAGAGAGAGAGAGAGATGGAGCGAGAGCGAGAGAGAGAGAGATGGAGCGAGAGCGAGAGAGAGAGATGGAGAGAGAGCGAGAGAGAGAGATGGAGAGAGAGCGAGAGAGAGAGATGGAGAGAGAGAGAGAGACAGACAGAGAGAGAGTGAGAGAGAGTGAGAGAGAGTGAGAGAGAGTGATGGAGCGAGAGCGAGAGAGAGAGATGGAGAGAGAGCGAGAGAGAGACAGATGGAGAGAGAGCGAGAGAGAGAGATGGAGCGAGAGAGAGAGAGAGAGACAGACAGAGAGAGAGTGAGAGAGAGCGAGAGAGAGAGATGGAGAGACAGCGAGAGAGAGAGATGGAGAGAGAGAGAGAGAGACAGATGGAGAGAGAGCGAGAGAGAGAGATGGAGCGAGAGAGAGAGAGAGAGACAGACAGAGAGAGAGTGAGAGAGAGCGAGAGAGAGAGATGGAGAGACAGCGAGAGAGAGAGATGGAGAGAGAGCGAGAGAGAGAGATGGAGAGAGAGAGAGAGAGACAGATGGAGAGAGAGCGAGAGAGAGAGATGGAGCGAGAGAGAGAGAGAGACAGACAGAGAGAGAGTGAGAGAGAGCGAGAGAGAGAGATGGAGAGACAGCGAGAGAGAGAGATGGAGAGAGAGCGAGAGAGAGAGATGGAGAGACAGCGAGAGAGAGAGATGGAGAGAGAGCGAGAGAGAGAGATGGAGAGAGAGAGAGACAGACAGAGAGTGAGAGAGAGTGAGAGAGAGAGATGGAGAGACAGCGAGAGAGAGAGATGGAGAGAGAGCGAGAGAGAGAGATGGAGCGAGAGAGAGCGAGAGAGAGAGATGGAGCGAGAGAGAGAGAGAGAGAGAGACAGACAGAGAGAGAGTGAGAGAGAGCGAGAGAGAGAGAGTGAGAGAGAGCGAGAGAGAGAGATGGAGAGACAGCGAGAGAGAGAGATGGAGAGAGAGAGAGCGAGAGAGAGAGAGAGAGAGAGACAGACAGAGAGAGAAGGTTCACTCGGTTAATCCCGGGGATGAGGGGGTGGACATATGAGGAGAGGTTGAGTAGATTGGGACTCTACTCATTGGAGTTCAGAAGAATGAGAGGCGATCTTATTGAAACATATAAGATTGTGAAGGGGCTTGATCGGGTGGATGCGGTAAGGATGTTCCCAAGGATGGGTGAAACTAGAACGAGGGGGCATAATCTTAGAATAAGGGGCTGCTCTTTCAAAACTGAGATGAGGAGAAACTTCTTCACTCAGAGGGTGGTAGGTCTGTGGAATTTGCTGCCCCAGGAAGCTGTGGAAGCTACATCATTAAATAAATTTAAAACAGAAATAGACAGTTTCCTAGAAGTAAAGGGAATTAGGGGTTATGGGGAGCGGGCAGGAAATTGGACATGAAGCTGAGTTCGGATCGGTCAATGCCCTGTGGGTGGCGGAGAAGGCCCAGGGGCTGAGTGGCCGGGTCCTGCTCCGACTTCTTGTGTTCTTCAGATTTGTGGTTGGGACCAGATCAGCCATGATCTTATTGAATGGCGGAGCAGGCTCGAGGGGCCGATTGGCCTACTCCTGCTCCAATTTCTTATGTTCTTATGTTCTTATGAGAGAGAGTGAGAGAGAGAGACGGAGAGAGAGAGAGAGAGAGAGAGAGAGCGAGAGAGAGAGATGGAGAGAGAGCGAGAGAGAGAGATGGAGCGAGAGCGAGAGAGAGAGATGGAGAGAGAGCGAGAGAGAGAGATGGAGAGAGAGCGAGAGAGAGAGAGTGAGAGTGAGAGAGAGAGAGAGAGATGGAGAGAGCGAGAGAGCGAGAGATGGAGAGAGAGAGAGACAGACAGAGACATGGAGAGAGGGAGACAGACAGAGAGAGAGAGAGAGAGACAGAGAGAGATGGAGAGAGAGCGAGAGAGAGAGATGGAGCGAGAGCGAGAGAGAGAGATGGAGAGAAAGCGAGAGAGAGAGAGACAGACCGAGAGAGAGAGAGACAGACAGAGAGAGAGTGAGACAGAGAGAGAGAGAGTGAGACAGAGAGAGAGAGAGTGAGACAGAGAGAGATGGAGAGAGAGTGAGAGAGAGAAAGCGAGAGTGAGAGAGACAGAGTGAGAGAGAGAGAGAAAGAGAGAGATGGAGAGAGAGAGATGGAGCGAGAGGGAGAGAGAGAGATGGAGCGAGAGCGAGAGAGAGAGATGGAGCGAGAGCGAGAGAGAGAGATGGAGAGAGAGAGGGAGAGAGAGAGAGAGAGAGAGAGAGAGTGAATCATTCCCTTTTACCCGCTGTACACCGGACACCCAGAGGCAGCTGGGATTTCACTGATGTTGAATCACCACCTGCTTCCAGAGGGCAATAATGAGAGATGGAATGAGCACAGTGAGTGACCACTGAAAGGGAGTGCCGCTCCCAAGAGAGGGGCAGCGCGGGTTAGATACAGAGTAAAGCTCCCTCTACACTGTCCCATCAAACACTCCCAGGGCAGGTACAGGGTTAGATACAGAGTAAAGCTCCCTCTACACTGTCCCATCAAACACTCCCACGACAGGTACAGGGTTAGATACAGAGTAAAGCTCCCTCTACACTGTCCCATCAAACACTCCCAGGGCAGGTACAGGGTTAGATACAGAGTAAAGCTCCCTCTACACTGTCCCATCAAACACTCCCAGGGCAGGTACAGGGTTAGATACAGAGTAAAGCTCCCTCTACACTGTCCCATCAAACACTCCCAGGGACAGGTACAGGGTTAGATACAGAGTAAAGCTCCCTCTACACTGTCCCGTCAAACACTCCCAGGGCAGGTACAGGGTTAGATACAGAGTAAAGCTCCCTCTACACTGTCCCATCAAACACTCCCAGGGCAGGTACAGGGTTAGATACAGAGTAAAGCTCCCTCTACACTGTCCCATCAAACACTCCCAGGGCAGGTACAGGGTTAGATACAGAGTAAAGCTCCCTCTACACTGTCCCATCAAACACTCCCAGGGACAGGTACAGGGTTAGATACAGAGTAAAGCTCCCTCTACACTGTCCCGTCAAACACTCCCAGGGCAGGTACAGGGTTAGATACAGAGTAAAGCTCCCTCTACACTGTCCCATCAAACACTCCCAGGGCAGGTATGCACACACACACACGCCCAGATGGCCTGGTTGGTCTTTTGCACCCGAGTTCCCAATCTAACCCAATCGAGCAACCGATCCATCCCAGGAGGAGAGCGGATTGCGTTTTTGTGTCTGGGGCTGTACCACATTGAAGCCAGGAGGTGGCAGTGCCACTCAGTGTAACTGGCAACGTCCCCCATATCGTTCACTCCCTCTAATTGTGAAGCCGATTATTCTTGACATCAGGGCTCAAATTTCCCCCTTCGACCCCTGCCCCCAATTTGACCCTGTGTGCCCCCTTGACCTGGTTCTGACCCTGCGCCCCTTGTCCCCAGTTTAACCTGTGTTCCCCCCCGCCTTGTCCCCACTTGGCCCATCTCTGTGCTCTCCCTCTCTCTCTCTCTGAATGACCCCTCCCTTCAGTCCCATACCCCGGCCCTTTCTCCTACCCCGGCCCTTTCTCCGTCGCCATTGTGCCCTCTCTCTGAAAGAGTTCCCTCCCTCTGCCCCATTCCCCTGAGAGAGAGGTCTCTGTTTTTCTTTTATTCGTTCATGGGATGCGGGCGTCGCTGGCGAGGCCGGCATTTATTGCCCATCCCTAATTGCCCCTTGAGAAGGTGGTGGTGAGCCGCCTTCTTGAACCGCTGCAGTCCGTGTGGTGAAGGTTCTCCCACAGTGCTGTTAGGAAGGGAGTTCCAGGATTTTGACCCAGCGACGATGAAGGAACGGCCGATATATTTCCAAGTCGGGATGGTGTGTGACTCGGAGGGGAACGTGCAGGTGGTGTTGTCCCCGTGTGCCTGCTGCCCTTGTCCTTCGAGGTGGGAGAGGTCGCGGGTTTGGGAGGTGCTGTCGAAGAAGCCTTGGCGAGTTGCTGCAGTGCATCCTGTGGATGGTCCACACTGCAGCCACAGTGCACCGGTGGTGAAGGGAGTGAATGTTTAGGGTGGTGGATGGGGTGCCAATCAAGCGGGCTGCTTTGTCCTAGATGGTGTCGAGCTTCTCGAGTGTTGTTGGAGCTGCACTCATCCAGGCAAGTGGAGAGTATTCCATCACACTCCTGACCTGTGCCTTGTAGATGGTGGAAAGGCTTTGGGGAGTCAGGAGGTGAGTCACTTGCCGCAGAATACCCAGCCTCTGACCTGCTCTTGGAGCCACAGTATTTATATCAGATGAAATTTAACGCAGAAAAATGCGAAGTGATACATTTCGGTCAGAAGAACGAGGAGAGGCAAAATAAACTAATGGGCACAACTCTAAAAGGGGGTACAGGAACAGAGAGATCTGGGGGTATATGTGCACAAATCATTGAAGGTGGCAGGGCAGGTTGAGAAAGTGGTTAAAAAAGCAAACGGGATCCTGGGCTTTATAAATAGAGGCACAGAGTACAAAAGTATGGAAGTCATGATGAACCTTTATAAAACACTGGTTCGGCCACAACTGGAGTATTGGGTCCAGTTCTGGGTCCCGCACTTTAGGAAAGATGTGAAGACCTTAGAGAGGGTGCAGAAGAGATTTACCAGAATGATTCCAGGGATGAGGGACTTTAGTTACGTGGATAGACTGGAGAAGCTGGGGTTGTTCTCCTTGGAACAGAGACGGTTGCGAGGAGATTTGATCGAGGTGTTCAAAATCATGAAGGGTCCAGACAGAGTAGATAGAGAGAAACTGCTCCCATTGGCGGAAGGGTCAAGAACCAGAGGACAGAGATTTAAAGTGATTGGCAAAAGAACCAAAGGTGACATGAGGAGAAACTTTTTTACCCAGCGAGTGGTTAGGATCTGGAATGCACTGCCCGAGGGGGTGGTGGAGGCAGATTCAATCATGGCCTTCAAAAAGGGAACTGGATAAGGACTTGAAGGGAAAAGCTTTGCAGGGTTATGGAGATCGGGCGGGGGAGTGAGAGTAGCTGGATTGCTGTTGCATCGAGCTGGCCGAATGGCGTCCTTCAGGGCTGTAACCTTTCTATGATTCTAGGACATACCTGGGCAATTTTCCACATTGTCGGGTGGATGCCAGTGTTGGAGCTGTACTGGAACAGCTCGGCTAGAGGCACGGCTAGTTCTGGAGCACAAGTCTTCAGCACTACAGCTGGGATGTTGTCGGGGCCCATCGCCTTTGCTGTATCCAGTGCACTCAGCCGTTTCTTGATATCACCTGGAGTGAATCGAATTGGCCGAAGACTGGCTTCCGTGATGGCGGGGATATCGGGAGGAGGCCGAGATGGATCGTCCACTCGGCACTTCTGGCTGAAGATGGTTGCAAACGCTTCAGCCTTGTCTTTTGCACTCACGTGCTGGACTCCGCCATCATTGAGGATGGGGATGTTTGCAGAGCCTCCTCCTCCCGTTAGTTGTTCAATTGTCCACCACCATTCACGACTGGATGTGGCAGGACTGCAGAGCTTTGACCTGATCCGTTGGTTGTGGAATCGCTTAGCTCTGTCTATAGCATGTTGCTTCCGCTGTTGAGCATGCATGTAGTCCTGAGTTGTAGCTTCACCAGGTTGGCACCTCATTTTTAGGTACGCCTGGTGCTGCTCCTGGCATGCTCTTCTACACTCCTCATTGAACCAGGGTTGATCCCCTGGCTTGTTGGTAATGGTAGAGTGAGGAATATGCCGGGCCATGAGGTTACAGATTGTGCTGGAATACAATTCTGCTGCTGCTGATGGCCCACAGCGCCTCATGGATGCCCAGTTTTGAGCTGCTAGATCTGTTCTGAATCTATCCCATTTAGCACGGTGGTAGTGCCACACAACACGTTGGATGGTGTCCTCAGTGCGAAGACGGGACTTCATCTCCACGAGGACTGTGCGGTGGTCACTCCTACCAATACTGTCATGGACAGATGCATCTGCGACAGGGAGATTGGTGAGGACGAGGTCAAGTAAGTTTTTCCCTCGTGTTGGTTCGCTCACCACCTGCTTTCCCCCGAGAGGTAGAGACTGGGGGGGGGGCCTTTTCCCCTCTCTCTCTCTGGGGGCAAGAGGTAGAGAGTGGGGAGGGGGCTTTCCCCCTCTGTCTCTCTCTGGGGGGGGCTTTCCCCTCTATCTCTCTCTGGGGGTGGGGGGGGGGCTTTTCCCCTCTCTCTCTCTCTGGGGGGGGGGGGGGGGGGGCTTTCCCCCTCTCTCTCTCTCTCTGGGGGGGGGCTTTCCCCTCTCTCTCTCTGGGGGGGCTGTCCCCTCTCTCTCTCTCTGGGGGGGGGCTTTCCCCCTCTCTCTCTCTCTGGGGGGGGGCTTTCCCCCTCTCTCTCTCTTGGGGGGGCTTTCCCCCTCTCTCTCTCTCTGGGGGGGCTTTCCCCTCTCTCTCTCTCTGGGGGGGGCTTTCCCCTCTCTATCTCTCTCTGGGGGGGGGGGGCTTTTCCCCTCTCTCTCTCTCTGGGGGGGGGGGCTTTCCCCCCTCTCTCTCTCTCTCTGGGGGGGGGCTTTCCCCCTCTCTCTCTCTGGGGGGCTGTCCCCCTCTCTCTCTGGGGGGCTTTCCCCCTCTCTCTCTCTCTCTCTCTGGGGGGGCTTTCCCCTCTCTCTCTCTCTCTGGGGGGGGGCTTTCCCCTCTCTCTCTCTCTCTCTGGGGGGGCTTTCCCCCTCTCTCTCTCTCTCTGGGGGGGGCTTTCCCCCTCTCTCTCTCTCTCTGGGGGGGGGGCTTTCCCCCTCTCTCTCTCTCTCTGGGGGGGGGGCTTTCCCCCTCTCTCTCTCTCTCTCTCTCTGGGGGGCTTTCCCCCTCTCTCTCTCTCTCTGGGGGGGGGCTTTCCCCCTCTCTCTCTCTCTCTGGGGGGGGGGCTTTCCCCTCTCTCTCTCTCTCTCTGGGGGGGGGGCTTTCCCCCTCTCTCTCTCTCTGGGGGGGGCTTTCCCCCTCTCTCTCTCTCTGGGGGGGGGCTTTTCCCCCTCTCTATCTCTCTCTGGGGGGGGGGCTTTCCCCCTCTCTCTCTCTGGGGGGGGGGGGCTTTCCCCCTCCCCCTCTCTCTCTGAGGGGGGCTTCCCCCCCTCTCTCTCTCTCTGGGGGGGGGGGGCTTTCCCCCTCTCTCTCTCTCTGGGGGGGCTGTCCCCCTCTCTCTCTCTCTCTGGGGGCTTTCCCCCTCTCTCTCTCTCTCTCTGGGGGGGCTTTCCCCCTCTCTCTCTCTCTGGGGGGGGCTTTCCCCCTCTCTCTCTCTCTCTCTGGGGGGGCTTTCCCCCTCTCTCTCTCTCTCTCTGGGGGGGCTTTCCCCCTCTCTCTCTCTCTCTCTGGGGGGGCTGTCCCCCTCTCTCTCTCTCTGGGGGGCTTTCCCCCTCTCTCTCTCTCTCTCTCTGGGGGGGGCTTTCCCCCTCTCTCTCTCTCTGGGTGGGCTGTCCCCCTCTCTCTCTCTCTCTCTGGGGGGGGGCTTCCCCTCTCTCTCTCTCTCTCTGAGGGGGGGGGGGCAACTCATGGAGATTCCTCCCACTCTCAATGAGGGAGAGGAGGGAGGGTTTTGAGGGGGGTGGTGGGGGGGGGAGTTTGAAACATGCAGCTCAGGTGAGCTCAGGTGACCTGCCGGCCTCACGTGACGCGGCCTGGGCGGTCACATGATCAGGAAGCAGACAGGCCCCGCCTCCCTCCTCCTCCTCCTCCTTCCACCCCCACCCCCCAGGGCGGGCTGCCATTGGCCCGGAGGCTGTCAATCAACCCGAGGCCGGCGGGCGGGACAGTGAGAGGGGATGGAACGCGGCGACTCGGAGGGTTCCAAAGGTGAGATTGATACATTGTGAACGTTCGGAGGTTCGAACGTTGCGAGTCCGAGGGTTCGAGGGGTTGGAACGCTGCGGGCCGCCGGGTTCGAAAGGTGAGATTGATACATTGTGGCCGGGGCGGGGATCGAACGCGGCGACACCGGGGGTTCCAGCGGTGAGATTGATACCGTTCATGAGGGGGGGTGAGGAGGGAGGAGGGAGGTGAGGGGGATAGGAGAGGAGGTTGGAGGGAGGTTGGAGGGAGATTGGAGGGAGATTGGAGGAGGATTGGAGGAGGTTGGAGGGAGATTGGAGGAGGTTGGAGGAGGTTGGAGGGAGATTGGAGGAGATTGGAGGAGGTTGGAGGGAGATTGGAGGGGGTTGGAGGGAGATTGGAGGGGGTTGGAGGGAGATTGGAGGGGGATTGGAGGAGGTTGGAGGGAGATTGGAGGAGGTTGGAGGGAGATTGGAGGAGGTTGGAGGGAGATTGGAGGAGGTTGGAGGGAGGTTGGAGGGAGATTGGAGGGAGATTGGAGGGGGTTGGAGGGGGTTGGAGGGAGATTGGAGGGGGTTGGAGGGAGATTGGAGGGGGTTGGAGGGAGATTGGAGGAGGTTGGAGGGAGATTGGACGAGATTGGAGGGAGATTGGAGGAGGTTGGAGGGAGATTGGAGGAGGTTGGAGGGAGATTGGAGGAGGTTGGAGGGAGATTGGAGGAGGTTGGAGGGAGATTGGAGGAGGTTGGAGGGAGGTTGGAGGGAGGTTGGAGGGAGGTTGGAGGAGGTTGGAGGGAGATTGGAGGAGGTTGGAGGGAGGTTGGAGGGAGATTGGAGGGGGTTGGAGGGAGGTTGGGGGAAGGTTGGAGGAGGTTGGAGGGGGTTGGAGGGAGGTTGGAGGGAGATTGGAGGTTGAGGTTGGAGAGGGAGAGGAGGAGGAGGTTGGAGAGGAGGAGGAGGAGGTTGGAGAGGAGGAGGAGGTTGGAGAGGGGAAGTTGGAGGGAGAGGAGGAGGTTGGAGGGAGGAGTGGGGATTGGAGGGGGGGAGAGGTGAGGAGGAGGTGGGGGAAGAGGGGAGGAGGAGGTGGTTGGAGGGATTCCCACTCGGAGAGCCAGGACCGACTCCAGCAGGGTGAGAATGAGCACTTCAGATCCACTGGGAGGGAACTGGGATTAAAATCCGGGATCGTTCCCAGCAGAATTCCCAGAGCTGAGAGGAGAGAGGGGGCGACTCTCTGGGAAAGGGTGATTTTTAAAAAGGAAAAGGCAAGAATTTAGTGTTCTGTCGGGGGAGAGAGAGAAATGTTAGAAAGAGGGTAGGGAGGTGAACTGGGGGTCAGACTGGGGTAAAGGGGGGGGCGAGGGTTTGTATTGGGGGGTGGGGATTGGATGAGAGGCGATGGGGGCAGAGGTCGGGGGTGTTAGACGGGGTAGAGGTCGGGATTGGACAGGGCAGGGGCTGTCTGGGGGTTGGGGGGGGGCAGAGGTCGTGGGGATTAGACTGGGCAGGGGCAGTTTTGGGGGGTGGGGGTTGATGAGGGGGTTTAAGATGGGCACGGGATGGGGTCGGGTACAGGATCGCAAGTACCAGCTTTCCTCTGTGACCTCACCCCCAAATCCCCATGTGTGAGCTTCGAGTGTCGGGTAGCTATTCCGCTGTGGGGTGCGTCGCAGCCGAGCCCGGTCCTGTTATTACAGGAGGACCCCTGAGTTACACCGTGATCTGGAGCAGGGACCCTGGCTGGTTTCATTTTTTTCTTTTACCCCCCCCCCTCCCTCCCTCCCTCTAACCCTGGGGACACACTGGAAAACCTTCATTTCCCCCCTCTTCCCCTGTAATCTGTATCCTCCTCCCAAACTCCCTTCATGTCCCTTCTCCTCTTTTCTCCCCTCCTCCCCCACAAGCCGATACTTTTCAAAAGAAAGAAACCACATTTCTGTCGCACCTTCCATGACCTCAGGACATCCCAAAGCGCTTTACAGCCAATTGAGTCCTTTCACAGTGTAGCTGCTGTAGTAATGTAGGGAGCACAGCAAGATCCCACAAATCGCAACAGGTTGAGGGCCAGACAATCTGCTTATTTAGTGATGTTGGTCGAGGGATAAATATCGGCCCCAGGAAACCGGGGAGAACTCCCCCCTGCTCTTCTTCCAATAGTGGGCCGTGGGATCTTTACTGTCCACCCGAGAGGGGCAGACGGGGCCCTCGGTTTAACGTCTCGTCCGAGAGACGGTCCCTCCGACAGTGCGGCACTCCCTCAGTACTGGCACCGGGGGAGTGTGGGCCTGGATTATGGGGCTCGAGTCCTAGAGTATATCCATCTCCCTCCGACAGTGCAGCACTCCCTCAGTACAGGCACCGGGGGAGTGTGGGCCTGGATTATGGGGCTCGAGTCTCTGACCCCGAGGGGGGGAGAGGGTCTCTCTGAGCCCCGGCTGACCGTGTGTAAAGTCCGATGATGTGTTTTCCTGCTTTTGATGGAGGGATCGTTGCACTGAAGCAGCTCTTCACACAAAGGGGGAGAGGAGATCTCGAACTCTCTTCCCCCCAAAAACCTGATGAGACCACGAGGGTCAATAGAAAACCCTGAAACTGAGGTTGATCGATTTTTGTTAGGCCAGAAAATTCATAGTGTCACCGGTCCAGCACAGAATGAGGCCATTCTGCCCATCGTGGCCTGTGCTAGCTCTTTGAAAGATCTATCCAATTAGTCCCACTCCCCCCTGCTCTTTCCCCGTATCCCTGTAAATTTTTCCCCTTTGATTATTTCTCCGATTCCCCTTTTGAAAGTTATTATTGAATCTGCTCCCTTTCAGGCAGTGAATTCCAGATCAGAACAACTCGCTGCGTTAAAAAAACATTCTCCTCATCTCCCCCCTCTGGCTCTTTCCCCGATCGCCTTAAATCCGTGCCCTCTGCTCACCGACCCTCCTGCCCACCGGAAACAGTCTCTCCTTATTTACTCTCTCAAAACCCCTTCATGATTTTGAACCCCTCGATTAAATCTCCCCTTAACCTTCTCTGCTCTGAGGGGAACGACCCCAGATTCTCCAGTCTCTCCGCATCACTGAGGTCCCTCATCCCTGGGACCATTCTGGTAAATCTCCTCTGCACCCTCTCTAAGGCCTTCACATCTTTCCTAAAGAGCGGGGCCCAGAACTGGACCCAATACTCCAGTTGTGGCCCGAACCAGTGTTTTATAAAGGTTCATCATGACTTCCTTACTTTTGTACTCTGTGCCTCTATTTATAAAGCCCAGGATCCCAGATGCTTTTTTAACCACTTTCTCAACCTGCCCTGCCACCTTCAATGATTTGTGCACATATACCCCCAGATCTCTCTGTTCCTGTACCCCTTTTAGAATTGTGCCCTCTAGTTTATTATGCCTCTCCTCGTTCTTCCTACCAAAATGTATCACTGCTCACTTCTATGTGTTAAATTTCATCTGCCACGTGTCCGCCCATTCCACCAGCCTGTCTATATCCTCTTGAAGTCTATCACTATCCTCCTCACTCTTCACTACCCTTCCGAGTTTCGTGTCATCTGCAAGTTTTGAAATTATACCCTCTATACCCAAGTCCAGGTCATTAATATATATTTTAAAAACCAGTGGTCCTAATACTGACCCCTGGGGAGCACCAGTGTACACCTCCCTCCAGTCCGAAAAACAACCGTTCACCACTACTCTCTGTTTCCTGTCCCTTGGCCAATTTTGTATCCGCGTGTCACTGCCCCTTTAATTCCATGGGCTTTAATTTCACTAACAAGTCTATTGTGTGGCACTTTATCAAACGCCTTTTGAAAGTCCATATACACCGCATCCACCGCACTACCCTCATCGACCCTCTCCGTTACTTCATCAAAGGACTCAATCAAGTTAGTCAGACACGATCTGCCTTTAGCAAATCCGTGCTGACTGTAATTTATTAACCCCTGCTTTTCCAAATGAGAATTAATTTTGTCCCTGACTATTGTCTCAAACATTTTGGCAGGAAGAACGAGGAGAGGCAATATAAACTAAATGGTACAATCCTAAAGGGGGTCCAGGAACACACAGACCTGGGGGTGTCTGTGCACAAATCATTGAGGGTGGGGTTGTATTCTGTAGCGTTTTGAAGGTTAAGGGGTGATCTGATTGAAGTTTATAAGATATTAAGGGGAACGGATAGGGTGGATAGAGAGAAACTATTTCCGCTGGTTGGGGATTCTAGGAGTAGGGGGCACAGTCTAAAAATTAGAGCCAGACCTTTCAGGAGTGAGATTAGAAAACATTTCTACACACAAAGGGGGGTAGAAGTTTGGAATTCTCTTCCGCAAACAGCAATTGATACTAGCTCAATTGCTAAATTTAAATGTGAGATAGATAGCTTTTTGGCAACCAAAGGTATTAAGGGATATGGGCCAAAGGCAGGTATATGGAGTTAGATCACAGATCAGCCATGATCTTATCAAATGGCGGAGCAGGCACGAGGGGCCGAATGGCCGACTCCTGTTCCTAAAAGCTCCCCCCTCACCACCGACGTTGGGCTGATTGGCCCTGTTATTGCGGGGTTTATCCCTCTCCCCTGTTTTGAGCAGGGGGTGTGACATTTGCAGGCCTCCAGCACCATCCCCGTATCTAAGGATGTTTGGAAGATTATGGCCAGTATCTCTGCAATTTCCACCCTTCCTTCCCTCAGTAACCTAGGATACCATGGTTAGTAAGTTTGCAGATGACACCAAGATTGGTGGCATTGTGGACAGTGAAGAAGGTTATCTAGGATTGCAACGGGATCTTGATCAATTGGGCCAGTGGGCCGATGAATGGCAGATGGAGTTTAATTTAGATAAATGTGAGGTGATGCATTTTGGTAGATCGAATCGGGCCAGGACCTACTCCGTTAATGGTAGGGCGTTGGGGAGAGTTATAGAACAAAGAGATCTAGGAGTACAGGTTCATAGCTCCTTGAAAGTGGAGTCACAGGTGGATAGGGTGGTGAAGAAGGCATTCAGCATGCTTGGTTTCATTGCTCAGAACATTGAATGCAGGAGTTGGGATGTCTTGTTGAAGTTGTACAAGACATTAGTAAGGCCACACTTGGAATACTGTGTACAGTTCTGGTCACCCTATTATAGAAAGGATATTATTAAACTAGAAAGAGTGCAGAAAAGATTTACTAGGATGCTACCGGGACTTGATGGTTTGACTTACAGGGAGAGGTCAGACAGACTGGGACTTTTTTCCCTGGAGAGTAGGAGGTTTAGGGTGATCTTATAGAAGTCTATAAAATAATGAGGGGCATAGATAAGGTAGATAGTCAAAATCTTTTCCCAAAGGTCGGGGAGTCTATAACGAGGGGGCATAGATTTAAGGTGAGAGGGGAGAGATACAAAAGGGTCCAGAGGGGCAATTTTTTCACTCAAAGGGTGGTGAGTGTCTGGAACGAGCTGCCAGAGGCAGTAGGAGAGGCGGGTACAATTTTGTCTTTTAAAAAGCATTTGGACAGTTACATGGGTAAGATGGGTATAGAGGGATATGGGCCAAGTGCAGGCAATTGGGACTAGCTTAGTGGTATAAACTGGGCGACATGGACATGTTGGGCCGAAGGGCCTGTTTCCATGTTGTAAACTTCTATGATTCTATGATGCGTCCCATCCGGACCGGGTGACTTTTCTACTGTGAGTCCTGCCAATCTTTTAAGTACCTCCTCTTTATCTATCTTTACCCTCTCCAATATTGCTCCTACCTTCTCCTTTACTGCTCCAATGGCAGCGTCCCCCTCTCTAGTGAAGTATTCATTTAGTGCCTCAGTCGTGCCCTCTGCCTCTACAAGACGATCTCCTTTTGTGTCCCGACTCGGTCCCATCTATCTTTGGTTAACCTTTTACTATTTATATATTTATCGTAGAAAGGTTGCAGCACAGAAGGAGCCCATTCGGCCCATCGAGGCCCGTGCCAGCTCTTTGTAAGAGCAATCAAGCGAGCCCCGCTCTTTCCCCCCGTAGCTCTGCAGATATTTATCCGATTCCCTCTCTGAGAGCCGCGATTGAATCTGGGTTCGGGGGGGTGCTGTCGAAGAAGCCTTGGCGAGTTGCTGCAGTGCATCCTGTGGATGGTCCACACTGCAGCCACGGTGCGCCGGTGGTGAAGGGAGTGAATGTTTAGGGTGGTGGATGGGGTGCCAATCAAGCGGGCTGCTTTGTCCTGGATGGTGTCGAGCTTCTTGAGTGTTGTTGGAGCTGCACTCATCCAGGCAAGCGGAGAGTATTCCATCACACTCCTGACTTGTGCCTTGTAGATGGTGGAAAGGCTTTGGGGAGTCGGGAGGTGAGTCACTCGCCGCAGAATACCCAGCCTCTGACCTGCTCTTGTAGCCACAGTATTTATATGGCTGGTCCAGTTAAGTTTCTGGTCAATGGAGACCCCCAGGATGTTGATGGTGGGGGATTCGGCGATGGTCATGCCGTTGAATGTCAAGGGGAGGTGGTTAGACTCTCTCTTGTTGGAGATGCTCATTGCCTCTCCTACCGAAATGTATCACTTCACATTTTCCTGCGTTAAAATTTCATCTGCCTCGTGTCCGCCCATTCCACCAGCCTGTCTATATCCTCTTGAAGTCTATCACTATCCTCCTCACTGTTCACTACCCTTCCGAGTTTCGTGTCCTCTGCAAATTTGTAAATTGTGCCCTGTACACCTAAGTCCAAGTCATTAATATATATCAAGAAAGGCAGTGGTCCCAGCACCGACCCCTGGGGAGCACCAGTGTACACCTCCCTCCAGTCCGAAAAACAACCGTTCACCACTACTCTCTGTTTCCTGTCCCTTAGACAATTCTGTACCCATGCTGCCACTGCCCCCTTTATTCCATGGATTGCAATCTTGATGACAAGCCTGTTATGCGGCACTTTATCAAACGCCTTTTGAAAGTCCATATACACAACATCCACCGCATTGCCCTCATCGACCCTCTCTGTTACCTCATCAAAACTCAAATTAACAAACCCGTGCTGGCTTTCCCCAATCAATCCACACTTGTCCGAGTGACTGTTCATTCTGTCCCGGATTATCGTTTCTAGAAGTTTCCCCACCACCGATGTTAAACTGACTGGGCCTGTAGTTGCTGGGTTTATCCTGACACCCTTTTTTGAACGAGGGTGTGACATTTGCAATTCTCCAGTCCTCTGTCACCACCCCCGTATCTCAGGATGTTTGGAAGATTATGGCCAGTCCCTCCGCAATTTCCACCCTTACTTCCCTCAGCAACCCATCCGGACCGGGTGACTTATCTACTTTAAGTACAGCCAGACTTTCCAGTACCACCTCTTTATCAATTTTTAGCCCATCCAGTATCTCTACTATATCTTCCTTCACTGAGGTTCTGGCAGCATCTTCTTCCTTGGTAAAGACAGATGCAAAGTACTCACTGAGTACCTCGGCCATCCCCTCTGCCTCCATGAGTCGATCTCCTTTAAAGTCCCTGTTTGGCCCGACCCCTCCTCTTACTACCCGTTTACTGTTTACAGCCTGTAGAAGACTTATGGATTCCCTTTTACGTTGGCCGCCAGTCTATTCTCATACTCTCTCTTTGCCCCTCTCATTTCCTTTTTCACTTCCCCTTCTGAACTTTCTATATTCTGCCTGGTTCTCACTTGTGTTATCAACCTGACATCTGTCATACGCCCCCTTTTTTCTGCTTCATTTTACTCTCTCTCTCGTCGTCGTCCAGGGAGCTCTGGTTTTAGTTGTCTGAAGTTTCGCCCCCGTGGGAATGTATTTTTACTCTTGATTGCTCCTTGTCCTTTTCCATAACTAATCTAAACCTTGTGATATTATGATCGCTGTTCCCTGAATGCTCCCCCCACCCCCCTCTCACTTGCTCCAATTGGCCCTCCTCATTCCCCAGAACCAGATCCAGCGATGCCTCCTTCCTCGTTGGGCCGGAGATCAAGAAAGTTCTCCTGAACACACTTCAGAAATTCCTCCCCCCTCTCTGCCCCTTATATTACTATCCCAGTCTACATTAGGATAGTTGAAGTCCCCCATTATCACTACTCTATGGCTTTTGCACCTCTCTGTAATTTCCCCTGCAAATTTGCTCCTCTATATCCTTCCCACTAGTCGGTGGCCTGCAGAATACACCCAGTAGTGTAATGGCACCTCTGTTGTTTCTTAACTCTAACCAAATAGATTCTGTCCTTGACCCCTCCAGGACATCCTCTCTCTCCAGCAATATTCTCCTTAATCAATACTGCCACCCTCCCCCCCTCCTTTCTTTCCCTCCCTATCTTTCCTGGACACCTTTGTATCCAGGAATATTTAGTGCCAATCCTGCCCTTTTTGGAGCCAGTTCTCCGTTATCGTCTTGACATCATATTCCCATGTGGCTATTTGTGCCTGTAGCTCACCGACCTTGTTTACCAGGCCTCGTGTGTTTACACACACGCACTGCAAACCAGTCTTGGACCTTCTCGTACTCTCTCTTGGTCTGATCCCATCTAACACTGGACTATTTCTTACTCTCGTGCTGCCTGTCTCTCCCGATCCATTGTGGCCATTGTTTCTCCTTTCCAATGCTACATCCTGGTGCCCATCCCCCTGATAAATTAGTTTGAAACCCACCCCCCACAGCACTAGCGAAGCCCCCCACGAGGATAATGGTCCCGGCCCTGTTGGGGTGAGACCCGTCCGTCTTGAACAGGCCCCCAGAACTGGTCCCAAAGCCCCAAGAGTTCTAGAAGACTTTGGATTCCCTTTTATGCTCGCCACTAATCTCGCCTCATAGTCTGTCTGCCCCTCTTTTAAGATCTCCTCTGTACTTTCTTTGGGTGCCTTCTCTTTTCCCCTCGTAGGGATGTGTCTACTCTGGGTTGGGTGGGCCGGGGGCCCCCGCGTCCCCGAATTTAGAACAATGAGAGGTGATCTCTTTGAAACATGTAAGATTCTGAGGGGGCTCGACAGGGTGGATAATGAGAGTCGAGAACTCGGGGGCATGGTCTCAGAATAAGGGGTCGGCCATTCAAGACTGAGATGAGGAGGAATTTCTTCATAGAAGTTTACAACATGGAAACAGGCCCTTCGGCCCAACATGTCCATGTCGCCCAGTTTATACCACTAAGCTAGTCCCAATTGCCTGCACTTGGCCCATATCCCTCGAAACCCATCTTACCCATGTAACTGTCCAAATGCTTTGTAAAAGACAAAATTGTACCCGCCTCTACTACTGCCTCTGGCAGCTCGTTCCAGACACTCACCACCCTTTGAGTGAAAAAATTGCCCCTCTGGACCCTTTTGTATCTCTCCCCTCTCACCTTAAATCTATGCCCCCTCGTTATAGACTCCCCTACCTTTGGGAAAAGATTTTGACTATCTACCTTATCTATGCCCCTCGTTATTTTATAGACTTCTATAAGATCACCCCTAAACCTCCTACTCTCCAGGGAAAAAAGTCTCAGTCTATCCAACCTCTCCCGACAAGTCAAACCATCAAGTCCCGGTAGCATCCTAGTCAATCTTTTCTGCACTCTTTCTAGTTTAATGATATCCTTTCTATAATAGGGTGACCAGAACTGTACACAGTACTCCAAGTGTGGCCTTACTAATGTCTTGTACAACTTCAACAAGACATCCCAACTCCTGCATTCAATGTTCTGACCAATGAAACCAAGCATGCTGAATGCCTTCTTCACCACCCTATCCACCTGTGACTCCACTTTCAAGGAGCTATGAACCTGTACTCCTAGATCTCTTTGTTCTATAACTCTCCCCAACGCCCTACCATTAACGGAGTAGGTCCTGGCCCGATTCGATCTACCAAAATGCATCACCTCACATTTATCTAAATTAAACTCCATCTTCACTCAGAGGGTTGTGAATCTTTGGAATTCTCTACCCCAGAGGGCTGTGGACACTCAGTCGTTGAGGATATTCAAGGCTGAGATCGATGGATTTTCGGGGAATCGAGGGATACGGGGATCGGGCGGGAAAGTGGAGTTGAGGTCGAAGATCAGCCAGGATCCGATGGAATGGCGGAGCAGGCTCGAGGGGCCGAATGGCCGACTCCTGCTCCTATTCCTTATGTTACCTGAACCAACCTCTGCTAACCAACCTCTGCTTGAAGGCCTTCGGTTGTTCATTTACTGTTTGGCCTGCCAATCTTTGACTTCGATCCACCTGGGCAAGATCCCTTGTTAACGCACTGAAATTAGCCCTCCTCCAGTTAAGTATTTTTCACGTTCGATTGTTCCTTTTCCATAACTATTGTGAACCTAATATTGTGATCACTGTTCCCCAAACGCTCCCCCGCTGAAATATACTCCAGCTGCCCCACTTTGTTCCCCAGAGCGAGATCCAGCACTGTCTCCTCCCTGGTTGGGCCAGAAACACACTGTTACGGAAAGTTCTCTGGAACGTCTTTCAGGAATTCCCCCCACCCCCCCCCCCCTTTTTGCCCTTTACGCTGACATGGATTAAGGGACATGGAACCAAGGTGGGTAGATGGAGTCCTGATTAAAATCAGATTGAAGGGTGGAACAGGATCGAGGGGCCGAATGGGCCTCCTCCTGTTGCTATAGTAACAGGCTCGAGGGGGCTGAATGGGCCTCCTCCTGTTCCTATAGTAACAGGCTCGAGGGGCTGAATGGGCCTCCTCCTGTTCCGATAGTAACAGGCTCGAGGGGGCTGAATGGGCCTCCTCCTGTTCCTATAGTAACAGGCTCGAGGGGGCTGAATGGACCTCCTCCTGTTCCGATAGTAACAGGCTCGAGGGGGCTGAATGGGCCTCCTCCTGTTCCTATAGTAACAGGCTCGAGGGGGCTGAATGGGCCTCCTCCTGTTCCTATAGTAACAGTCTCGAGGGGCTGAATGGCCTCATTCCTATGTTAAGAAATGTTTCACCTCCTCCCTTTTCCTTCCGCAGGTCTCTGAAGTTGGACGCAGCGAGGGCCCCTCCCTTCCCCCCCTCCCCTCCCCTCCCCTCCCCCTTAAAGGGGCCGCCATGTCGGAAAAGGAGGAGGAAAACTTCAACTCCTTCCTGTCGGACGGGCTGGAGGCCGGGGGCTCGGACCTGGAGGGCTACGACGAGGTGGTCTCGGGCCTGGCCGGGGGCCTGTACTCGGAGTTGGAGCGCCTGATCCTGGCCCACGGGGAGGGAGCCGTCTCGGGCCTCATGCCCCTGACGGTGTCGGTGCTGGAGACCCTGGAGGGGGTCTGCGCGGAGAGCAGGGAGCGAGGGGCCGAGGCGGCGCTGGCCAGGGAGGAGAACGAGCGGCTGCTGGCCCAGTACGAGCGGGAGAGGGGGAAACGCAAGAGGACCGAGGAGGTGAGAGCACCTTCCGCACCGGCCCCAGGATGGTCGGAGAAACTTTGGTTGATGTACTCGAGGACTCGAGCCCCATAATCCAGGCCCACACTCCCCGGTCCCAGTACTGAGGGAGCGCTGCACTGTCGGAGGTAGATGGATATACTCTAGGACTCGAGCCCCATAATCCAGGCCCACACTCCCCCGGTGCCAGTACTGAGGGAGTGCCGCACTGTCGGAGGGAGATGGATATACTCTAGGACTCGAGCCCATAATCCAGGCCCACACACCCCGGTCCCAGTACTGAGGGAGTGCCGCACTGTCGGAGGGAGATGGATATACTCTAGGACTCGAGCCCCATAATCCAGGCCCACACTCCCCCGGTGCCAGTACTGAGGGAGTGCCGCACTGTCGGAGGGAGATGGATATACTCTAGGACTCGAGCCCCATAATCCAGGCCCACACTCCCCCAGTGCCAGTACCGAGGGAGTGCCGCACTGTCGGAGGTGCCGTCTTTCGGACGAGACGTTAAACCGAGGGCCCCTCTGAGGCGGGTGTAAAAGATCCCACGGCCGCAATTGGAAGAAGAGCAGAGGGGGTGGGGGGAGTTCTTCCCCGGTGTCCTGGGGCCGACACTAATCCCTCGACCGACATCTCCCTTCCAAAATAAAAAACCAGATGATCTGGTCATTATCCCATTGCTGTTGGTGGGATCTTGCTGTGCGCAAATTGGCTGCCAGGTTTCCGACAGTAGAACGGTGACCGCACGACGACAGAGAGTCTTGCCCTTCAATCGGCTTTGGGATGTCCTGAGATTGCGAAAAGCGGGATACAGGGGGAGTTGGGGGGGATGGGATTGGATAGTGTGGGATTAGAGGGGGAGTTGGGGGATGGGATTGGATAGTGTGGGATTAGAGGGAGAGTTGGGGGATGGGATTGGATAGTGTGGGATTAGAGGGAGAGTTGAGGGATGGGATTGGATAGTGTGGGATTAGAGGGGGAGTTGAGGGATGGGATTGGATAGTGTGGGATTAGAGGGGGTTGGGGGATGGGATTGGATAGTGTGGGATTAGAGGGGGAGTTGGGGGGATGGGATTGGATAGTGTGGGATTAGAGGGGGAGTTGAGGGATGGGATTGGATAGTGTGGGATTAGAGGGGGAGTTGGGGGATGGGATTGGATAGTGTGGGATTAGAGGGGGAGTTGGGGGATGGGATTGGATAGTGTGGGATTAGAGGGGGAGTTGGAGGATGGGATTGGATAGTGTGGGATTAGAGGGGGAGTTGGGGGGATGGGATTGGATAGTGTGGGATTAGAGGGGGAGTTGGGGGATGGGATTGGATAGTGTGGGATTAGAGGGAGAGTTGGGGGATGGGATTGGATAGTGTGGGATTAGAGGGAGAGTTGGGTGATGGGATTGGATAGTGTGGGATTAGAGGGGGAGTTGGAGGATGGGATTGGATAGTGTGGGATTAGAGGGAGAGTTGGGGAATGGGATTGGATAGTGTGGGATTAGAGGGAGAGTTGGGTGATGGGATTGGATAGTGTGGGATGAGAGGGGGAGTTGGGGAATGGGATTGGATAGTGTGGGATTAGAGGGAGAGTTGGGGGATGGGATTGGATAGTGTGGGATTAGAGGGAGAGTTGGGTGATGGGATTGGATAGTGTGGGATGAGAGGGGGAGTTGGAGGATGGGATTGGATAGTGTGGGATGAGAGGGGGAGTTGGGGGATGGGATTGGATAGTGTGGGATTAGAGGGAGAGTTGGAGGGATGGGATTGGATAGTGTGGGATTAGAGGGAGAGTTGGGGGATGGGATTGGATAGTGTGGGATTAGAGGGGGAGTTGGAGGGATGGGATTGGATAGTGTGGGATTAGAGGGGGAGTTGGGGGATGGGATTGGATAGTGTGGGATTAGAGGGGGAGTTGGAGGGATGGGATTGGATAGTGTGGGATTAGAGGGGAGTTGGGGGATGGATTGGATAGTGTGGGATTAGAGGGAGAGTTGGAGGATGGGATTGGATAGTGTGGGATTAGAGGGAGAGTTGGAGGGATGGGATTGGATAGTGTGGGATTAGAGGGGGAGTTGGAGGGATGGGATTGGGATAGTGTGGGATTAGAGGGAGAGTTGGGGGATGGGATTGGATAGTGTGGGATTAGAGGGAGAGTTGAGGGATGGGATTGGATAGTGTGGGATTAGAGGGAGAGTTGGGGGATGGGATTGGATAGTGTGGGATTAGAGGGGGAGTTGGAGGGATGGGATTGGATAGTGTGGGATTAGAGGGAGAGTTGGGGGATGGGATTGGATAGTGTGGGATTAGAGGGAGAGTTGGGGGATGGGATTGGATAGTGTGGATTAGAGGGAGAGTTGGAGGGATGGGATTGGATAGTGTGGGATTAGAGGGAGAGTTGGGGGATGGGATTGGATAGTGTGGGATTAGAGGGAGAGTTGGGGGATGGGATTGGATAGTGTGGGATTAGAGGGGGAGTTGGGGGATGGGATTGATAGTGTGGGATTAGAGGGGTTGGGGATGGTGTTTGGATTAGAGGGGAGTTGGGGATGGATTGGATAGTGTGGATTAGAGGGGAGTTGGGGGATGGGATTGGATAGTGTGGGATTAGAGGGAGTTTGGGGGATGGGATTGGATAGTGTGGGATTAGAGGGGAGTTGGGGATGGGAT
The DNA here is from genome assembly GCF_035084215.1 of Heptranchias perlo. NCBI lineage: Eukaryota > Metazoa > Chordata > Chondrichthyes > Hexanchiformes > Hexanchidae > Heptranchias > Heptranchias perlo. Next base: position 125,669 of record NW_027139531.1, read on the forward strand.
TGGATAGTGTGGGATTAGAGGGGGAGTTGGGGATGGGATTGGATAGTGTGGGATTAGAGGGGGAGTTGGGGGATGGGATTGGATAGTGTGGGATTAGAGGGGGAGTTGGGGGATGGGATTGGATAGTGTGGGATTAGAGGGATGTTGGGGGAGTTGAGGAATGGATTGGATAGTGTGGGATTAGAGGGGGAGTTGAGGATGGGATTGGATAGTGTGGGATTAGAGGGAGAGTTGGAGGATGGGATTGGATAGTGGGATAGAGGGAGTGAGAGGATGGATTGGATAGTGGATTAGAGGGCGAGTTGGGGATGGGATGGATAGTGGGATAGAGGGGAGTTGGGGGATGGGATTGGATAGTGTGGGATTAGAGGGGAGTTGGAGGATGGATTGGATAGTGTGGGATTAGAGGGGGAGTTGGGGATGGGATTGGATAGTGTGGGATTAGAGGGGGAGTTGGGGGATGGGATTGGATAGTGTGGGATTAGAGGGAGAGTTGGAGGATGGATTGGATAGTGTGGGATTAGAGGGGGAGTTGGGGATGGGATTGGATAGTGTGGGATTAGAGGGAGAGTTGGGGATGGGATTGGATAGTGTGGGATTAGAGGGGGAGTTGAGGGATGGGATTGGATAGTGTGGGATTAGAGGGGGAGTTGGAGGATGGATTGGATAGTGTGGGATTAGAGGGGGAGTTGGGGATGGGATTGGATAGTGTGGGATTAGAGGGGGAGTTGGGGATGGGATTGGATAGTGTGGGATTAGAGGGGAGTTGAGGGATGGGATTGGATAGTGTGGGATTAGAGGGGGAGTTGGGATGGGATTGGATAGTGTGGATTAGAGGGGAGTTGGGGGATGGGATTGGATAGTGTGGGATTAGAGGGGAGTTGAGGGATGGGATTGGATAGTGTGGGATTAGATGGGGAGTTGAGGATGGATTGGATAGTGTTGGATTAGAGGTGGAGTTGGGGATGGGATTGTAGTGTGGGATTAGAGGCTGAGTTGGGGATGGATAGGATAGTGTGGGAATAGAGGGGGGAGTTGAGGGATGGATAGGATAGTTGGATTAGAGGGGGAGTTGGGGATGGGATTGGATAGTGTGGATTAGAGGGGAGTTGGGGGATGGGATTGGATAGTGTGGGATTAGGGGGCTATGGGGGATGGATTAGGATAGTGTGGGATTAGAGGGGGAGTTGGGGGATGGATTGGATAGTGTGGATTAGAGGGGGAGTTGGGGATGGGATTGGATAGTGTGGGATTAGAGGGGAGTTGGTGGATGGGATTGGATAGTGTGGGATTAGAGGGGAGAGTTGGGGGATGGGATTGGATAGTGTGGGATTAGAGGGGAGTTGGAGGATGATGGGATCGTGTGGGGATTAGAGGGGGAGTTGATGGATTGGAATAGTGTGGATTAGAGGGGAGTTGGGGGATGGGATTGGATAGTGTGGGATTAGAGGGGGAGTTGGGGATGGTTGGATTGTGTGGATAGAGGGGAGTTGGGGGGGGATTTGGATAGTGTGTGGGATTAGAGGGAGAGTTGGGGGATGGGATTGGATAGTTTGGGATTAGAGGGAGAGTTGGGTGGATTGGGATTGGATAGTGTGGGATTAGAGGGGAGTTGAGGGATGGGATTGGATAGTGTGGATTATAGGGGGAGTTGAGGGATGGGATTGGATAGTGTGGGATTAAGGGGAGTTGAGGATGGGATGATAGCTGTGGGATTAGAGGGGGAGTTGGAGGGATGGGATTGGATAGTGTGGGGATTAGAGGGGAGTTGGGGGATGGGATTGGATAGTGTGGGATTAGAGGGGGAGTTGGGGGATGGGATTGGATAGTGTGGGATTAGAGGGAGAGTTGGGGATGGGATTGGATAGTGTGGGATTAGAGGGGGAGTTGGGGGATGGGATTGGATAGTGTGGGATTAGAGGGGGAGTTGAGGGGATGGGATTGGATAGTGTGGGATTGAGGGGAGTTGGGGATGGGATTGGATAGTGTGGGATTAGAGGGAGAGGGTTGGGGGGATGGGATTGGATAGTGGGGATTAGAGGGGAGTTGGGGGATGGTTGGATAGTGTGGATTAGAGGGGAGTTGGGGGATGGGATTGGATAGTGTGGGATTAGATGGGAGAGTTGGGGATGGGATTGGATAGTGTGGGATTAGAGGGGGAGTTGGAGGATGGGATGGGATAGTGTGGATAAGAGGGGGGAGTTGGAGGGATGGGATTGGATAGTGTGGGATTAGAGGGGAGGTTGGGGATGGATTGGATAGTGTGGGATTAGAGGGGAGTTGGGGGATGGGATTGGATAGTGTGGATTAGAGGGAGAGTTGGGGGATGGGATTGGTAGTGTGGCTTAGAGGGAGTTGGGGGATGGGATTGGATAGTGTGGATTTGAGGGGAGTTGGAGGATGGATTGGTTAGTGTATGGATTAGTGGGGGAGTTGGTGGATGGGTTTGGTGTGTGTGGGTTGTTGTGGGGTGTTGGGTGGAGGGTTTG
>NW_027139531.1:128357-165364 GCF_035084215.1 Heptranchias perlo
TTGTGTCCTTTTCTGTGGTGAAGGTTCTCCCACAGTGCTGTTAGGAAGGGAGTTCCAGGATTTTGACCCAGCGACGATGAAGGAACGGCCGATATATTTCCAAGTCGGGTTGGTGTGTGACTTGGAGGGGAACGTGCAGGTGGTGTTGTTCCCATGTGCCTGCTGCCCTTGTCCTTCTAGGTGGTAGAGGTCGCGGGTTTGGGAGGTGCTGTCGAAGAAGCCTTGGCGAGTTGCTGCAGTGCATCCTGTGGATGGTACACACTGCAGCCACGGTGCGCCGGTGGTGAAGGGAGTGAATGTTTAGGGCGGTGGATGGGGTGCCAATCAAGCGGGCTGCTTTGCCCTGGATGATGTCGAGCTTCTCGAGTGTTGTTGGAGCTGCACTCATCCAGGCAAGTGGAGAGTATTCCATCACACTCCTGACTTGTGCCTTGTAGATGGTGGAAAGGCTTTGGGGAGTCAGGAGGTGAGTCACTCGCCCCAGAATACCCAGCCTCTGACCTGCTCTCGTAGCCACAGTATTTATATGGCTGGTCCAGTTAAGTTTCTGGTCAATGGTGACCCCCAGGATGTTGATGGTGGGGGATTCGGCGATGGTAATGCCGTTGAATGTCAAGGGGAGGTGGTTAGACTCTCTCCTGTTGGAGATGGTCATTGCCTGGCACTTGTCTGGCACGAATGTTACTTGCCACTTATCAGCCCAGGCATGGATGTTGTCCAGGTCTTGCTGCATGCGGGCTCGGACTGATCATTATCTGAGGGGTTGCGAATGGAACTGAACACTGTGCAGTCATCAGCGAACATCCCCATTTCTGACCTTCCGATAGAGGGAAGGTTTACGGTGATTGAAGGAGGGGAGATAATTTCTCTCTCTTTCCTCTGGTCGGGGAGAGTCCAGAACAAGGGGCAGAACCTTAAAATTAGAGCCAGGCCGTTCAGGGGTGATGTCAGGAAGCAATTCTCCGCACAAAGTGGGAGTGGAAATCTGGAACTCTCTTTTCCCCAAAAAGCTGTGGACTCTCGGGGGGGGGGGGTCATTGGGAGCTTTCAAGACTGAGATCGATGGATGGATGGGTAAGAGTACAGAGGGCTATGGAGCTGAGGTACAGACCAGCCACGACCTGATTGAAGGGCGGAACAGGCCCGAAGGGGCTGAATGGCCTCCTGCTGCTCCGATGGGCCTTGGCCAGTGTCCGGTGACGCCTGTCTTGTGTGTGTGTGTGTGGAGTCGGGTAAGGAAGGGATTGAGACATTGCTGTTGGCAACACACCAACCCCTCGCTTCCAAAATGGCCGGTTAGCCCGCCAACTGGGCGTTTGTTTCGAAGATGCCGCGCCGCCTTCACAGTCGAATAGCCGCTGGCCGGGGTGTGGGGGGGGGGGGCAGTCGGAGCGCGCGGACCCCGGCCTGAGCTTTGGGAGCTCGAGAGGCGAGTCGCGTCGTTTCGGGGGGTGAGGTTGACGACTCTATAGTTTTCTACGGGCCCGGTGACACTCTCTCTCGCTCTCTCTCTCTCTCTCTCTCGCTCCCTCCCTCCCTCTCTTTTTTCCCCCCCCTCCCCCCCTCGAAACAGGAGGCGTCAACCCCGCCATTGGTGGGATCGCTGCGGAGACCCCGGGTCCGGAGACCCCGGCCAGCTTCCCTCGGTGGTCATGAGCGGCGGAGAGGGGTACATAAACTTCAAGATGCCGTCTACCGGGTGGCGGAGGGGGGGTCCAGACGCTGACCTTTCACCCTCTGGGACCCTGGGGTCGAAATCAGCCCCACACGGAGGGGAAGAGACGCCCCCCTGGGAGAGGGGGTCTGTTACCCCTGCCACTAAATTCAAACCTCGGCAGGGCGCATTGGTAGTGTCGCAAGAGACAGGAGCCCCTCGGTCCCTGCGGGCGAGGGAGGGGGGGCCGGGGGGGGGAGCCCCTCGGTCCCTGCGGGCGAGGGAGGGGGGGCCGGGGGGGGGGAGCCCCTCGGTCCCTGCGGGCGAGGGAGGGGGGGCCGGGGGGGGGGGAGCCCCCTCGGTCCCTGCGGGCGAGGGAGAGGGGGGCGGGGGGGGGGAGCCCCTCGGTCCCTGCGGGCGAGGGAGGGGGGGGCCGGGGGGGGGAGCCCCTCGGTCCCTGCGGGCGAGGGAGGGGGGGCCGGGGGGGGAGCCCTGCGGGCGAGGGTCTAGCCTCTCTGTGCATCTCGCGACCCCTGGTCTCTGCCACCCCTCCCCCTCCTCATCTTTTGCTTTTTCTCCTCCTCCCTCCTGACAGGCGATGACTCGAGTGACTCGGAACTGGCCCGTGGGGCCCCGGGGGATGCTCAAACCAGAGCGCAGCCACCTCATTGTGTGGCAGATGAAGACGTGACGGGGACCAGAAACGGGACGAGACTCTGCTCCCCGGGGGAACGATCCCGGGGAGGGGTGGGGGACCGAGCGGACCATCACTCATCGAGGCTCAGGCCCCTCCGTGCACTCTTTTTTTTTGGGGGGGAGGAGTGAGGAAATTTCCCCCTCCGCTCTGGAGACCTCCCTCGTTTGTCCGAGTGCGAGATTTCGGGGTTTCAGCCTGACAGTCGGCCGAGGATCTCCGAAGAATTGTCCCCCCTTTGTTGGGGGGCTTGTTGTCGTGTGTGTGTGTGTATGGTGGAGGGGTCTTTTTCCCCCCACCCCCCCCCTTTGGAGTTAAACTTCTGTCCCCGGGAATCTGTCCCCCTGGGGCTCGGGGGCTGGCCGAGGGAGCAGGGATCGCATCCCAGGGACTGTCTGCACAATCGAGACCCTGGGTTTGAGGTGGGTGGGGGGGCGCACGAGAGAGAGCAGAGGATGGTCCCGAATTGCTGCCTTTAGTATTTGGAGACACTCCCTAATGGCGAGTCAGCATTTGAGGACGGTCCCTAATCATTTGGTCAGCATTTGAAGACATTCCCCCAATGGTTACCCTTGTTAGTGTTTGGAGACACTCCCTAATGGCTGGTCTGTATTTGGGGACTGTCCCTAACCATTGATCACCATTTGGAGATGGTCCTTGATGGTTGCCCTTGTTAGTATTTGGAGACACTCCCTAATGGCTGGTCTGCGTTTGCAGATGGTCCCTAATTGTTTCCTTGTTCGTGTTTGGAGACATTCCCTAATGGGCTGGTCTGCATTTGAGGACTGTCCCTAATCGTTTTGTCAGCATTTGAAGACATTCCCCAATGGTTGCCCTTGTTGATGTTTGGTGGACACTCCCTAATGGCTGGTCTGCATTTGCAGATGGTCCCTAATGCTTGTCTGTGTTTGGCGACACTCCCAAATGGCTGGTCAACATTTGGGGACTGTCCCTAACCATTGATCACCATTTGGAGATGGTCCTTGATGGTTGCCCTTGTTAGTGTTTGGAGACACTCCCTAATGGCTGGTCTGCATTTGCAGACAGTCCCTAATTGTTTCCTGGTTGGGCGACACTCCCTAATGGCTGGTCAACATTTGGGGACTGTCCCTAACCATTGATCACCATTTGGAGATGGTCCTTGATGGTTGCCCTTGCTAGTGTTTGGAGACGCTCCCTAATGGCTGGTCCGCGTTTGCAGATGGTCCCGAATGCTTATCTTGTTAGTTTGGAGACACTCCCTAATGGCTGGTCTACATTTGGAGATGGTCCCTCATGGTTGCCTTGTTAGTATTTGGAAGCGCTCCCTAATGGCCGGCCTGCGTTTGCTGATGGTTGCCCTGATCAGTGTTTGGAGACGCTCCCTAATTGCCCTTGTAAGACAATCACCACAGTCTGTTGCCTTAAAGGGACCTGCCCCCCTGAAGTGACTCCCTTACTGTCCGTGACCAGTTGACCAGATGCCCCAGAGCGGGGTTGGGGGGTTGTGTCAGTAATAAAGGCACGGACTGATTTTGGTGCGAGGGGGCGGGTACTGCCAGCCCCCTGGTTTTGGGGTGGTTCGAGGGGGGTGACGTCTCCTGGTCTGTGTGGCCTCCGCCACAAGTATTCCTGTCTCTAAAAACTGGTTTCTTTCCCCACCCCGCCCTCCCCTCCTCCCGATCCCGAACGGGCGGGCGAGGATATGGGCGTGGAGATTTTCCGTGATGCCCCCTGTGGTCGAATAGCCGCGGCCTTACCCCACCGCGCCCTTGGAAATTTTGGGGTGGGGAGTGCACTTCTGGGTTGTGTCCCTGTCTTGTGGGAGTGGTCTTGATGTGTAATCTATTTTTCTATGAAAATAAAACCAGAAACGAAAAGGGTATTTGTGGTTCTGTGTTTGTTTCTACTTGTCCATCACTGAACAAACGGGACAAGAACCCACTGTCAGCATGGGTTAGATACAGAGTAAAGCTCCCTCTACACTGTCCCGTCAAACACTCCCAGGGCAGGTACAGGGGTTAGATACAGAGTAAAGCTCCCTCTACACTGTCCCATCAAACACTCCAGGGCAGGTACAGGGTGAGATACAGAGTAAAGCTCCCTCTACACTGTCCCGTCAAACACTCCCAGGGAAAGGTACAGCATGAGTCCCAGAGCCTCAGCCTCCCTCCCTGCCTGTCCTGTGTGGATGTCCCTCTGTTAATAGAAACCCCGCCAACTCCAAGCCCGAAACTCGCCCTCCCCATCGTCCTGCCCTGCTCTTGTCGGACGATGTACACATTATCCCGTTGAGTATCCTCCCTCCCTCTGGTGAGGACCCTGTGTGAGACGTCTCGGACGTGTTGTCAGCTCACCCAATCCACCTCCTGATCAGAGAGCGGGGACATCATTAATATTATCCCTCTCGGGACCTGAGCTGAGCTCCTGACCCCCGTATCCGCTCCATCACCGAGACCACCCGACTTCCCCCTCCGTATCATCGCCCGTCTCCGCCCCCTGCCTCAGCCCGTCTGCTGCTGAGACCCTCACCCGTGCCCTCTGTTACCTCCAGACTCGACTATTCCAATGCTCTCCTGCCCGGCCTCCCATCGTCCGCCCTCCGTAAATTCCAGGCTCGTCCAGAACTCTCTGCTGCCCCCCCGTATCCGAACTCACACCGAGTCCCGTTCACCCATCACCCCCTGTGCTCGCTGGACCGACACTGGTTCCCGGTCCGGGAACGGCTCGATTTTAAAATTCTCATCCTCCTGTTCAAATCCCTCCATGGCCCTCGCCCCCCCTCCCTATCTCTGTAACCTCCTCCAGCCCTACAATTCTCATCCTCCTGTTCAAATCCCTCCATGGCCCTCGCCCCCCTCCCTATCTCTGTAACCTCCTCCAGCCCCTACAATTCTCATCCTCCTGTTCAAATCCCTCCATGGCCCTCGGCCCCCCCTCCCTATCTCTGTAACCTCCTCCAGCCCCTACAATCCTCATCCTCCTGTTCAGAATCCCTCCATGGCCCTCGCCCCCCTCCCTATCTCTGTAACCTCCTCCAGCCCCTACAATTCTCATCCTCCTGTTCAAAATCCCTCCATGGCCCTCGCCCCCCTCCCTATCTCTGTAACCTCCTCCAGCCCCTACAAATTCTCATCCTCCTGTTTCAAATCCCTCCCATGGGCCCTCGGCCCCCCCCCTCCCTATCTCTGTAACCTCCTCCAGCCCCTACAATCCTCATCCTCCTGTTCAAATCCCTCCATGGCCCTCGCCCCCCTCCCTATCTCTGTAACCTCCTCCAGCCCCTACAATTCTCATCCTCCTGTTCAAATCCCTCCATGGCCCTCGCCCCCCCTCCCTATCTCTGTAACCTCCTCCAGCCCCCTACAATTCTCATCCTCCTGTTCAAATCCCTCCATGGCCCTCGCCCCCCCTCCCCTATCTCTGTAACCTCCTCCAGCCCCTACAATTCTCATCCTCCTGTTTTCAAATCCTCCATGGCCCTCGCCCCCCCTCCCTATCTCTGTAACCTCCTCCAGCCCCTACAATTCTCATCCTCCTGTTCAAATCCCTCCATGGCCCTCGCCCCCCCTCCCTATCTCTGTAACCTCCTCCAGCCCCCTACAATTCTCATCCTCCTGTTCAAATCCATCCATGGCCCTCGCCCCCCCTCCCTATCTCTGTAACCTCCTCCAGCCCCTACAATTCTCATCCTCCTGTTCAAATCCCTCCATGGCCCTCGCCCCCCCTCCCTATCTCTGTAACCTCCTCCAGCCCCTACAATTCTCATCCTCCTGTTCAAATCCCTCCATGGCCCCTCGCCCCCCCTCCCTATCTCTGTAACCTCCTCCAGCCCCTACAATTCTCATCCTCCTGTTCAAATCCCTCCATGGCCCCTCGCCCCCCCTCCCTATCTCTGTAACCTCCTCCAGCCCCTACAATTCTCATCCTCCTGTTCAAATCCCTCCATGACCCTCGCCCCCCCTCCCTATCTCTGTAACCTCCTCCAGCCCCTACAATTCTCATCCTCCTGTTCAAATCCCTCCATGGCCCTCGCCCCCCCTCCCTATCTCTGTAACCTCCTCCGACCCTCCGAGATCTCTGCGCTCCTCCAATTCTGGCCTCTTGTGTATCCCCGATTCCCATCGCTCCACCATTGGCGGCCGTGCCTTCAGCTGCCTGGGCCCTGAGCTCTGGAATTCCCTCCCTAAACCTCTCCCCCTCTCTCTCTCCTCCTTTAAGACGCTCCTTAAAACCTCCCTCTTTGCCCGAGCTTTTGGTCACCTGTGCTAATATCTCATGTGTCTCGGGGTCTGATTTTTGTTTGAAAATCGCTCCTGTGAAGCACCTTGGGGTGTTTTACTGTGTTGAAGACGCTGGGAGATGTCGTTTGACCAGGGCAAAGCAAATCAATCTTTCGAAACCACCTTTTCGAGGGCGTGTGGTTCAGAAGCATCCAGAAATTCCCCTGAAAAATCACCAGCTTTCCTTTATTAGCCGAGGCACAGAATATAAGAGCAGGGAGGTTACGCTGGAACTGTATAAAACACTAGTTAGGCCACAGCTTGAGTACAGTTCTGGTCACCACATTACAGGAAGGATGTGATCGCACTCGAGAGGAGATTGCCAGGACTGGAAGAGTTTCAGCTATGAGGAGAGATTTAATTGAGGTGTATAAGATTATGACAGGACGAGATAGAGGGGATCTATTTCCCTTAGCGGAGGTCAATAACCAGGGGGCAGAGATTTAAAATAATTGGGAGAAGGATTCGAGGGGAGCAGAGGAGAATTTTTGTCACCCAGAGGGTGGTGGGAGTCTGGAACTCACTGCCCGAGAGGGTGGGAGAGGCTGAGACCCTCATAAATTTCTATAATTCTACGAGGGCAGGAAACCGGGCTGGCTTCAAAGTCTCGATTAAAACAGGTTCTCCGGCTTTTGTTCAGGGGACGATTGGACCTCCCGCGAAGCAGGATTAGCGACATTCTGATCCTCGAGATACCCTGTGTGTTGGAAGCGTTGGCGACACGATTACGCGTTAAAGACACCGTCTAATGGAACGCGCCCTCTGTCTCCCCTCGACCCCCCCGCCGTCTTCCCCTCGATTGGATGGGAGAGCAGCAAATGTAACCAAGCTATTCAAGAAAGGAGGGAGAGAGAAAACAGGGAACGACAGGCCAGTTAGCCTGACTGACGTCAGTCGTCGGGGAAAATGCTGGAATCCATTATTAAGGACGTGGTAACCGGGCACTTAGAAAATCATAATGTGATCAGACAGAGACAATGTGGTTTGACAAATCTATTATGGAATAGAAAAACAGGATATTTTTAAATGGTGAGAAACTATTATATCTCAACCCCCACCTTATGCCTCAATGACCGACCCAGCTCCGAGGCGGGACGGCGTCTAAGTTGGAGGTGACGATATATCCCTCAGACCCCACCTGCTCACAGTACAAGTCCACGTACAGTGAGCGACCACCAGTCGTGGGGCCAATCACTCTGATACTCCTTTTTTATTTACCAATCAGAAATTGTGCAGCGAGTTGTTCTGATCTGGAATTCACTGCCTGAAAGGCAGCAGATTCAATAATAACTTTCAAAAGGGGGAATCGGAGAAATAATCAAAGGGGAAAAATTTACAGGGATACGGGGGAAAGAGCAAGGGGGGGGAGTGGGACTGATTGGATAGATCTTTCAAAGAGCTGGCACGGGCCACGATGGGCAGAATGGACTTCTCCTGTGCTGTTGTCACATCTGGATTCCCAATCGGTCACAGCTGGCGAGTGGCTGATGGACTGGACGACGACAGCATGGAGCCTGAGAGAAATATGATGCTTCTAAACACAAGACCACGTTGGGAAGCTGAGACACACGCACGACGACAGGTGGTGTGTGAAATGTGTGCTCGACCAGCGTGTGGAGTACTGTGAGCAGTTCTGGGCACCGCACCTTCGGAAGGACATATTGGCCTTGGAGGGAGCGCAGTGTAGGTGCACGAGGGGCTGAATGGCCGACTCCTGTTCCTATGAGTGTGTGCGTGTGTCCAACCTGTTTAAACCACCGCCATCCCCAGCTTCGACGAGCACTTCAATCACAGCGCGGTGAGACGATCACGTCCCCAAAGCCAGCGAGCCCCTCTCCGCCTTCTCCCCGTCCGCGGGAGGGGGCCGCCGCCGCGCCTTCGGACGAGACGAGACGTCAGAAACCGAGGGCCCCGCCTGCTCGGGTGGACGTTAAATATCCCGAGGCCGCTCTCAGAAGGGTTGGCGGAGAGGAGATGTTTCCACTCGCAGGGGAGAGCAGAAACACAGGGAGGCGCACAGTGGCGTTCCCCAGGGGGGTCGGTGCTGGGACCACTGCCTTTCTTGACGTATATTAATGGGTGTGTGCAGGGCACAACTTCCAAAATGACACAAAACTTGGAAGGGGAGCGAACAGCGAGGAGGATAGCGATCGACGTCAAGAGGGAGACGGACAGGCGGCAGATTAAATTTAACGCAGAGAAGGTGGCAGAATGAGGAGAGGCAATTTCAACTAAACGGACCCACTGGACCGCATGGTAATGTGTGTCTAATATACGCCCTCCATACTCATCAGTAAACACAACTGGGGTTGGGTTAAGGGCTCAGCAGGAGCCTTTATTTGCCATTCAGCGTAACAGGAGAAAAGAACAGCGGCCGGTAAGCGCAGTTCACCGGCCCCGAAGCCCGACGAGGGACGTGTCTCTCACCCCGCCATCCCCTCTCTCCGATTCCTGCAACGACGCCTCCCGAGCAAAATGGCGAGGGGGGGAGGAGGAGGAGGAGGAGGAGGAGGAGGCAGCAGAAAGACATTCCCCAAAAAAAACGGCGCTCAGATCTTCCCAGGGAAGGTTCCCGACTCGCGCTGATCGTCCCATTTGCTCACCTGGGCGGAGGGAAAAGAGAGAAAAGGACAAAGTGTTACAGAGTTGCCCGCGCACCGAGAGAAAAAGCAACGAGACACATCGGGCCGGTTCTCACCGCGGAGGGGAGGGGAGGGGAGATAACGGAGGGGAGGGGAGGGGAGGTGGCGTGACGCTGAGCAAGGCCCCCTCCGCCCGAAGGGAGGGTTTTCGATTCGAAGAAGGGAGAACGGGGAAAGGGAACGAGCATTTCCAATCTGCCCTTCACAACTTCAGGACGTCCCCAAAGGGCTTCACAGCCGACGGAGAACTTTTCAAAGCGCGGTCTCTGTTTGCAACACGGGGAAACAAAGCAGCCAATTTGCGCACAGCAAGATCCCACAAACAGCACTGCTCCCCCCACCCCTGCTCTTCTTCAAATAGTGGCCGTGGGATCTTTTACGTCCACCTGAGAGGGGCAGACGGGGCCGTCGGTTTGACGTCTCGGCCCGAAAGACGGTGCAGCACTCCCTCAGGACTGGCACCGGGGGAGTGTGGGCCTGGATCATGGGGCTCGAGTCCTGGAGTATATCCATCTCCCTCCGACAGTGCAGCACTCCCTCAGTACTGGGACCGGGGAGTGTGGGCCTGGATTATGGGGCTCGAGTCCTAGAGTATATCCATCTCCCTCCGACAGTGCAGCACTCCCTCAGTACTGGCACCGGGGGAGTGTGGGCCTGGATCATGGGGCTCGAGTCCTAGAGTATATCCATCTCCCTCCGACAGTGCAGCACTCCCTCAGTACTGGGACCGGGGAGTGTGGGCCTGGATTATGGGGCTCGAGTCCTAGAGTATATCCATCTCCCTCCGACAGTGCAGCACTCCCTCAGTACTGGCACCGGGGAGTGTGGGCCTGGATTATGGGGCTCGAGTCCCAGAGTATATCCATCTACCTCAGACAGTGCGGCACTCCCTCAGTACTGGGACCGGGGAGTGTGGGCCTGGATTATGGGGCTCGAGTCCTAGAGTATATCCATCTCCCTCCGACAGTGCGGCACTCCCTCAGTACTGGGACCGGGGGAGTGTGGGCCTGGATTATGGGGCTCGAGTCCTAGAGTATATCCATCTACCTCCGACAGTGCGGCACTCCCTCAGTACTGGCACCGGGGAGTGTGGGCCTGGATTATGGGGCTCGAGTCCTGGAGTATATCCATCTCCCTCCGACAGTGCAGCACTCCCTCAGTACTGGGACCGGGGAGTGTGGGCCTGGATTATGGGGCTCAAGTCCGAGAGTATATCCATCTCCCTCCGACAGTGCAGCACTCCCTCAGTACTGGGACCGGGGAGTGTGGGCCTGGATTATGGGGCTCGAGTCCTAGAGTATATCCATCTACCTCCGACAGTGCGGCACTCCCTCAGTACTGGGACCGGGGAGTGTGGGCCTGGATTATGGGGCTCGAGTCCGAGAGTATATCCATCTCCCTCCGACAGTGCAGCACTCCCTCAGTACTGGGACCGGGGGAGTGTGGGCCTGGATTATGGGGCTCGAGTCCTAGAGTATATCCATCTCCCTCCGACAGTGCGGCACTCCCTCAGTACTGGCACCGGGGAGTGTGGGCCTGGATTATGGGGCTCGAGTCCTAGAGTATATCCATCTCCCTCCGACAGTGCAGCACTCCCTCAGTACTGGCACCGGGGAGTGTGGGCCTGGATTATGGGGCTCGAGTCCTAGAGTATATCCATCTCCCTCCGACAGTGCAGCACTCCCTCAGTACTGGGACCGGGGGGAGTGTGGGCCTGGATTATGGGGCTCGAGTCCTAGAGTATATCCATCTCCCTCCGACAGTGCAGCACTCCCTCAGTACTGGCACCGGGGAGTGTGGGCCTGGATTATGGGGCTCGAGTCCTAGAGTATATCCATCTCCCTCCGACAGTGCGGCACTCCCTCAGTACTGGCACCGGGGAGTGTGGGCCTGGATTATGGGGCTCGAGTCCTAGAGTATATCCATCTACCTCCGACAGTGCAGCACTCCCTCAGTACTGGGACCGGGGAGTGTGGGCCTGGATTATGGGGCTCGAGTCCTAGAGTATATCCATCTCCCTCCGACAGTGCGGCACTCCCTCAGTACTGGCACCGGGGAGTGTGGGCCTGGATTATGGGGCTCGAGTCCCAGAGTATATCCATCTCCCTCCGACAGTGCAGCACTCCCTCAGTACTGGCACCGGGGGAGCGTGGGCCTGGGTTATGGGGCTCGAGTCCTAGAGTATATCCATCTACCTCCGACAGTGCGGCACTCCCTCAGTACTGGGACCGGGGAGCGTGGGCCTGGGTTATGGGGCTCGAGTCTCTGCAGTGGGGCCTTTAATCCACTCCCTTCTGACTCAGAGGCCAGAGAAATCTCCTGAGTCACGGCTGACCTATGAGGAACTTTTTGTCCCATTTGAACCCCATCCCCTAAAATTCCCAAACCTGCCCTCTCCCCAGTCAATGTGTCACATCGCAGGACAGGTTGAGAAGGCTGTTAAAAAAGCATCTGGGATCCTGGGCTTTATTAATAGAGGCACAGAGTCCAAAAGCAAGGGAGTGATGCTAAACCCTTTATAAAACACTGGGTTAGACCTCAGCTGGAGAATTGGGTCCAGTTCTGGGCCCCGCTCTTTAGGAAAGATGTGAAGGCCTTAGAGAGGGTGCGGAGGAGATTTACCAGAATGGTCCCAGGGATGAGGGACCTCAGTGATGTGGAGAGACTGGAGAATCTGGGGTCGTTCCCCTCAGAGCAGAGAAGGTTAAGGGGAGAGATTTAATCGAGGGGTTCAAAATCATGAAGGGGTTTTGAGAGAGTAAATAAGGAGAGACTGTTTCCAGTGGGCAGGAGGGTCGGTGAGCAGAGGGCACGGATTTAAGGTGATCGGGGAAAGAGCCAGAGGGGGAGATGAGGAGAATGTTTTTTTAACGCAGCGAGTTGTTCTGATCTGGAATTCGCTGCCTGAAAGGGAGCAGATTCAATAATAACTTTCAAAAGGGGAATCGGATAAATAATCAAAGGGGAAAAATTTACAGGGATACGGGGAAAGAGCAGGGGGGAGTGGGACTAATTGGATAGATCTTTCAAAGAGCCAGCACAGGCCACGATGGGCAGAACGGCCTCTTTCTTTCCTGGAACATTCCACAATACGACGATTCTGGTTCTTTGCCTTTCAGATCTCGGCTGTCACGTGGAGACGTTTGTGTCGGAGAACACAGAACTCCGGGAGAAACAGTGAGTGGGGGCGACCGTGGAACTGGGGGAACGACAGCGACAGAGATTGTTCGGGGGGGGGGGAGAGGAGGTGGGTGTTCACGGAGAGATGTGCGAGGGTCCGCGGACGCCCGCCTGCGCCCGCGCCCCCTGCTGCCCGCCTGCGCTGCCCACGGCCGCCTGCGCCCCCCGCTGCCCGCGGACGCCTGCGCCCGCGCCCCCTGCTGCCCGCCTGCGCTGCCCACGGCCGCCTGCGCCCCCCCCACCCTGCCCCGTTTACCCGGCTGCTTTGTGTTGGAAGGACTGCCATGGAGGCTGCGAGGAGGAGCCTGATCGCCCGGGTGGAGGAGCTGGCCTGCGAGAGGGAGGAGCTGCGGACCGAGCTCGGAGAGTTGCAGAAGGCCCAGGGCGCGGCGGAGACCCGGGTGAAGGAGCTGGAGGCTGCTCTCAAAAGGTGGGTTGGTGAGAATTGAGGGGAGGAGGGGAGGGAGGGGAGTGAGTGGGGCGGGGAGGGGAGGGAGGGAGTGAGGAGGGAGGGAGTGAGGAGGGAGGGAGAGAGTGAGGAGGGGGGGAGAGAGTGAGGAGGGGGGGGAGGGAGTGAGGAGGGGGGGAGGGAGTGAGGAGGAGGGGGGAGGGAGTGAGGAGGGGGGGAGGGAGTGAGGAGGGGGGGGTGAGGAGGGGGGAGTGAGGAGGGGGGAGTGAGGAGGGGGGAGTGAGGAGGGGGGAGGGAGGAGGGGGGAGGGAGGAAGTGAGTGAGTGAAGAGGGGAGGGAGGAAGTGAGTGAGTGAGTGAGGAGGGAGGAGGGCAGGGGGGAGTGAGTGGCATATTCTGACCCTCTTTAATTTCCCGTTCCCTCTCAGGGCCCAGACGGAAGCCGACGAGACGCCCAGGGGCGAATCGGATGATGTGAGTTTGGGAAAAAAGTATATATTTTTTTCTCTTGCTTTCTTTTCCTCCTTCTCTCCTCCCGCCTGAAGGTCGACCTTGAGGGGCGTCACCCTCCCTGCCTGGATGAATCACCGGGGCACAAGTCACCCCGGGCTGAGCTTGCCCCCACACTCGAACCTCGGAGAGTCGGGGGACGGGGGTCCTGAGTAATCGTTTCTAGCGCTGCCCGAGTACATAAGGAGAGACTGTTTCCAGTGGGCAGGAGGGTCGGTGAGCAGAGGGCGCGGATTTAAGGCGATCGGGAAAAGAGCCGGAGGGGGAGATGAGGAGAATGTTTTTTTTAACGCAGCGAGTTGTTCTGATCTGATTGTTGAGACGTGGTTGTAAGATGGCCAGGTTTTACATTCTATCGGAAGGATAGGGACACCGTAAGAGGGGGAAGAGTAGCCCTAATGATTAAGATGGACTTACTCCAATGATAAGAGAGGATATAACGAGAGCTAAGCAGGCAGTAGAGACTTTATGGGTAGAATTAAGAAATGGAAAAGGGAGTTGTGTCTAGGCCCCCCCCGCCCCGGGTGGCAGCTATGAATGTCTAAAAGCAGAGGTTAGACAAGCATGTCGCAAAAGCTGCATTAGGTTTTCATGGGGGATTTTAACTTCCGTGGGATCGAGCTCGTGTCAGAAATTTCTTCAGTGTGTTCCGGGTGGTTTCCTGCAACAATATGTCCAAGAACCAACAAGGGGGGGGCGGCCATATTAGATTGAGTAATGAGCCAGATTTGGTGAACAGCCTAACGGTACGTGACCGTTTATCTAATAGCGATCATAATATGACCGAGTTCAATGTTGAACTCGTTGAAGAGGCGACTGAAGTAGCGGGCAGGGGAATGTCAATGGACGTGGTTAATATGGACTTCGATAAAGTCCCCCTTGTAAGAGACTGTTAGCTAACGTTGAAACTCATGGAATGGAGGGCAAATTATTGACCTGATTAGGAAATTGATTGAGCGGGAAGGAGACGAGGAGTGGGGATGATGGGCAGGTACTCAAATTGGCAGGATGTGACGAGTGACGTGGAATCATAGACTGGTTACAGCAGCGATTTGAGACCTTTCGGCCCATCGTACCTGTGCTGGCTCTTTTGTAAGAGCAATCCAGTTAGTCCCTATCCCCTTAGCCCTGCAAATTTTTTCCCTTTCAAATATTTATCCAGTTCCCTTTTGAAGGCCATGATTGAATCTGCCTCCACCACCCCCTCGGGCAGTGCATTCCAGATCCTAACCACTCGCTGGGTATAAAAGATTTTCCTCATGTCGTCTTTGGTTCTTTCACCGATCACCTTAAATCTGTGTCCTCTGGTTCTTGACCCTTCCGCCAATGGGAGCAGTTTCTCTCCATCTACTCTGTCTGGACCCTTCATGATTTTAAAGCCCTCGATCAAACCTCCTCTCAACCTTCTCTGTTCCAAGGAGAACGACCCCAGCTTCTCCAGTCTATCCACGTAACTAAAGTCCCTCATCCCTGGGACCATTCTGGTAAATCTCCCCTGCACCCTCTCTAAGGCCTTCACATCTTTCCTAAAGAGCGGGGCCCAGAACTGGACCCAATACTCCAGTTGTGGCCGAACCAGTGTTTTATAAAGGGTCATCATGACTTCCTTACTTTTGTACTCTGTGCCTCTATTTATAAAGCCCAGGATCCCAGATGCTTTTTTAACCACTTTCTCAACCTGCCCTGCCACCTTCAATGATTTGTGTACATATACCCCCAGATCTCTCTGTTCCTGCACCCCTTTTAGAATTGTGCCCTCTAGTTTATTTTGCCTCTCCTCGTTCTTCCTACTGAAATGTATCACTTCGCATTTCTCTGCATTAAATTCCATCTGCCTCGTGTCCGCCCATTCCACCAGCCTGTCTATATCCTCTTGAAGTCTATCACCATCCTCCTCACTGTTCACTACCCTTCCGAGTTTTGTGTCATCTGCAGATTTTGAAATTGTGCCCTGTACACCCAAGTCCAAGTCATTAATATATATCAAGAAAGGCAGTGGTCCCAGCACTGACCCCTGGGGAACACCAGTGTACACCTCCCTCCAGTCCGAGAAACAACCCTTCACCACTACTCTCTGTTTCCTGTCCCTTAGATAATTCTGTATCCGTGTTGCTACTGCCCCCTTTATTCCACGGGCTTCAAATTTGCTGACAAGCCTATCATGCGGCACTTTATCAAAACGCCTTTTGAAAGTCCATATACACCGCATCCACCGCATTCCCCTCATCGACCTTCTGTTACCTCATCAAAAAACTCAATCGAGTGAGTTAAACACGATTTGCCTTTAACAAACCCGTGCTGGCTTTCCCCAGTCAATCCACACTCGTCCGAGTGACTGCTCATTCTGTCCCGGATTATCGTTTCTAGAAGTTTCCCCACCGCTGAGGTTAAACTGACCGGCCTGTAGTTGCTGGGTTTATCCTGACACCCCTTTTTTTAAACAGGTGGGATTAATTGGATAGATCTTTCAAAGAGCCGGCACAGGCCACGATGGACCGAATGGCCTTCAGTGCTGTACCTGCAACGATGGCCTTAAGTGTCGGTGTAATAGTTACCAATAATGGTTCGTGTTGTAGGCGTAATTCCGGGGGAATTTGCCGTGGGACCTGGTTATCTGGAGGTTTTTAAAAGTCGGAACGTTGGGTCCCCCCAGGGGGTCTGTGTAACGGTGTCTATTATCCCCCCCCCCCGGGGGTGGGGGGTCTGTGTAACGGTGTTCGTTGTCCCCCGCCCCCTCGTCCAGGCGGACCTTCCTGCCGCCCAAAGGAAACGATTCACGAGGGCCGAGATGTCCCGGGTCATCACCGAACGTAACCTGTACAAGGAGCGTCTGATGGAGCTTCAGGAGGCCGTGAGGAGGTCGGAGAGGATGAGGTACGGGAGGGGGAGGAAGGGAGGAGGGGGAGGAAGGGAGGAGGGGGAGGAGGGGAGGAGGGGGAGGAGGGGAGGAGGGGGAGGAAGGGAGGATGAGGTACGGGAGGGGGAGGACGAGGTACGGGAGGGTGCGAGGGAGGTGCGGGAGGGTGCGAGGGAGGTCGGGGAGGACGAGGTACGGGAGGGGGAGGAGGGGAGGTCGGGGAGGACGAGGTACGGGAGGGTGCGAGGGAGGTCGGGGAGGACGAGGTACGGGAGGGTGCGAGGGAGGTCGGGGAGGACGAGGTACGGGAGGGTGCGAGGGAGGTCGGGGAGGACGAGGTGCGGGAGGGTGCGAGGGAGGTCGGGGAGGACGAGGTGCGGGAGGGTGCGAGGGAGGTCGGGGAGGACGAGGTACGGGAGGGGGCGAGGGAGGTCGGGAGGGGAGGTCGGGGAGGACGAAGTACGGGAGGGGGAGGTCGGGGAGGACGAGGTACGGGAGGGTGCGAGGGAGGTCGGGGAGGACGAGGTACGGGAGGGTGCGAGGGAGGTCGGGGAGGACGAGGTACGGGAGGGTGCGAGGGAGGTCGGGGAGGACGAGGTACGGGAGGGTGCGAGGGAGGTCGGGGAGGACGAGGTACGGGAGGGGGAGGAGGGGAGGTCAGGGAGGACGAGGTACGGGAGGGTGCGAGGGAGGTCGGGGAGGACGAGGGAGGGGAGGTCGGGGAGGACGAGGTATGGGAGGGTGCGAGGGAGGTCGGGGAGGACGAGGTACGGGAGGGTGCGAGGGAGGTACGGGAGGACGAGGTACGGGAGGACGAGGTACGGGAGGACGAGGTACGGGAGGACGAGGTACGGGAGGGGGAGGTACGGGAGGGGGAGGTACGGGAGGACGAGGTACGGGAGGGGGAGGTACGGGAGGGGGAGGTACGGGAGGGGGAGGTACGGGAGGGGGAGGTACGGGAGGGGGAGGTACGGGAGGGGGAGGTACGGGAGGGGGAGGTACGGGAGGGGGAGGTACGGGAGGGGGAGGTACGGGAGGGGGAGGTACGGGAGGACGGGGTACGGGAGGGGAGGTCGAGGTACGGGAGGGGGAGGAGGGGACGTCGGGGAGGACGAGGTACGGGAGGGGGAGGAGGGGAGGACGGGGAGGACGAGGTACGGGAGGGGGAGGAGGGGAGGACGGGGAGGACGAGGTACGGGAGGGGGAGGAGGGGAGGACGGGGAGGACGAGGTACGGGAGGGGGAGGAGGGGAGGACGGGGAGGACGAGGTACGGGAGGGGGAGGAGGGGAGGACGGGGAGGACGAGGTACGGGAGGGGGAGGACGAGGTACGGGAGGGGGAGGACGGGACCTCGGGGAGGATGAGGTACGGGAGGGGAGGTCGGGGAGGATGAGGTCGGGGAGGGTGAGATGAGGAAGGAGGAGGAGGGGAGGTTGAGGTACGGGAGGGTGCGAGGGGAGGTCGGAGAGGGTGCGAGGGAGGGAGGAGGAGGAGTGGAGGACGAGGTACGGGAGGGGGAGGTCGGGGAGGGGGAGGTCCGGGAGGTACGGGAGGGGGAGGACGAGGTACGGGAGGGGGAGGTCGGGGAGGGGGAGGTCCGGGAGGTACGGGAGGGGGAGGACGAGGTACGGGAGGGGGAGGACGAGGTACGGGAGGGGGAGGTCGGGGAGGGGGAGGTCCGGGAGGTACGGGAGGGGGAGGACGAGGTACGGGAGGGGGAGGTCGGGGAGGGGGAGGTCCGGGAGGTACGGGAGGGGGAGGACGAGGTACGGGAGGGGGAGGACGAGGTACGGGAGGGGGAGGAGGGGACCTCGGGGAGGATGAGGTACGGGAGGGGAGGTCGGGGAGGATGAGGTACGGGAGTGGGAGGAGTGGAGGACGAGGTACGGGAGGGGAAGTCGGGGAGGATGAGGTCGGGGAGGGTGAGGTCGGGGAGGGTGAGGTCGGGGAGGGTGAGGTCGGGGAGGGTGAGGTCGGGGAGGGTGAGGTCGGGGAGGGTGAGGTCGGGGAGGGTGAGGTCGGGGAGGGTGAGGTCGGGGAGGGTGAGGTCGGGGAGGGTGAGGTCGGGGAGGGTGAGGTCGGGGAGGGTGAGGTCGGGGAGGGTGAGGTCGGGGAGGGTGAGGTCGGGGAGGGTGAGGTCGGGGAGGGTGAGGTCGGGGAGGGTGAGGTCGGGGAGGGTGAGGTCGGGGAGGGTGAGGTCGGGGAGGGTGAGGTCGGGGAGGGTGAGGTCGGGGAGGGTGAGGTCGGGGAGGGTGAGGTCGGGGAGGGTGAGGTCGGGGAGGGTGAGGTCGGGGAGGGTGAGGTCGGGGAGGGTGAGGTCGGGGAGGGTGAGGTCGGGGAGGGTGAGGTCGGGGAGGGTGAGGTCGGGGAGGGTGAGGTCGGGGAGGGTGAGGTCGGGGAGGGTGAGGTCGGGGAGGGTGAGGTCGGGGAGGGTGAGGTCGGGGAGGGTGAGGTCGGGGAGGGTGAGGTCGGGGAGGGTGAGGTCGGGGAGGGTGAGGTCGGGGAGGGTGAGGTCGGGGAGGGTGAGGTCGGGGAGGGTGAGGTCGGGGAGGGTGAGGTCGGGGAGGGTGAGGTCGGGGAGGGTGAGGTCGGGGAGGGTGAGGTCGGGGAGGGTGAGGTCGGGGAGGGTGAGGTCGGGGAGGGTGAGGTCGGGGAGGGTGAGGTCGGGGAGGGTGAGGTCGGGGAGGGTGAGGTCGGGGAGGGTGAGGTCGGGGAGGGTGAGGTCGGGGAGGGTGAGGTCGGGGAGGGTGAGGTCGGGGAGGGTGAGGTCGGGGAGGGTGAGGTCGGGGAGGGTGAGGTCGGGGAGGGTGAGGTCGGGGAGGGTGAGGTCGGGGAGGGTGAGGTCGGGGAGGGTGAGGTCGGGGAGGGTGAGGTCGGGGAGGGTGAGGTCGGGGAGGGTGAGGTCGGGGAGGGTGAGGTCGGGGAGGGTGAGGTCGGGGAGGGTGAGGTCGGGGAGGGTGAGGTCGGGGAGGGTGAGGTCGGGGAGGGTGAGGTCGGGGAGGGTGAGGTCGGGGAGGGTGAGGTCGGGGAGGGTGAGGTCGGGGAGGGTGAGGTCGGGGAGGGTGAGGTCGGGGAGGGTGAGGTCGGGGAGGGTGAGGTCGGGGAGGGTGAGGTCGGGGAGGGTGAGGTCGGGGAGGGTGAGGTCGGGGAGGGTGAGGTCGGGGAGGGTGAGGTCGGGGAGGGTGAGGTCGGGGAGGGTGAGGTCGGGGAGGGTGAGGTCGGGGAGGGTGAGGTCGGGGAGGGTGAGGTCGGGGAGGGTGAGGTCGGGGAGGGTGAGGTCGGGGAGGGTGAGGTCGGGGAGGGTGAGGTCGGGGAGGGTGAGGTCGGGGAGGGTGAGGTCGGGGAGGGTGAGGTCGGGGAGGGTGAGGTCGGGGAGGGTGAGGTCGGGGAGGGTGAGGTCGGGGAGGGTGAGGTCGGGGAGGGTGAGGTCGGGGAGGGTGAGGTCGGGGAGGGTGAGGTCGGGGAGGGTGAGGTCGGGGAGGGTGAGGTCGGGGAGGGTGAGGTCGGGGAGGGTGAGGTCGGGGAGGGTGAGGTCGGGGAGGGTGAGGTCGGGGAGGGTGAGGTCGGGGAGGGTGAGGTCGGGGAGGGTGAGGTCGGGGAGGGTGAGGTCGGGGAGGGTGAGGTCGGGGAGGGTGAGGTCGGGGAGGGTGAGGTCGGGGAGGGTGAGGTCGGGGAGGGTGAGGTCGGGGAGGGTGAGGTCGGGGAGGGTGAGGTCGGGGAGGGTGAGGTCGGGGAGGGTGAGGTCGGGGAGGGTGAGGTCGGGGAGGGTGAGGTCGGGGAGGGTGAGGTCGGGGAGGGTGAGGTCGGGGAGGGTGAGGTCGGGGAGGGTGAGGTCGGGGAGGGTGAGGTCGGGGAGGGTGAGGTCGGGGAGGGTGAGGTCGGGGAGGGTGAGGTCGGGGAGGGTGAGGTCGGGGAGGGTGAGGTCGGGGAGGGTGAGGTCGGGGAGGGTGAGGTCGGGGAGGGTGAGGTCGGGGAGGGTGAGGTCGGGGAGGGTGAGGTCGGGGAGGGTGAGGTCGGGGAGGGTGAGGTCGGGGAGGGTGAGGTCGGGGAGGGTGAGGTCGGGGAGGGTGAGGTCGGGGAGGGTGAGGTCGGGGAGGGTGAGGTCGGGGAGGGTGAGGTCGGGGAGGGTGAGGTCGGGGAGGGTGAGGTCGGGGAGGGTGAGGTCGGGGAGGGTGAGGTCGGGGAGGGTGAGGTCGGGGAGGGTGAGGTCGGGGAGGGTGAGGTCGGGGAGGGTGAGGTCGGGGAGGGTGAGGTCGGGGAGGGTGAGGTCGGGGAGGGTGAGGTCGGGGAGGGTGAGGTCGGGGAGGGTGAGGTCGGGGAGGGTGAGGTCGGGGAGGGTGAGGTCGGGGAGGGTGAGGTCGGGGAGGGTGAGGTCGGGGAGGGTGAGGTCGGGGAGGGTGAGGTCGGGGAGGGTGAGGTCGGGGAGGGTGAGGTCGGGGAGGGTGAGGTCGGGGAGGGTGAGGTCGGGGAGGGTGAGGTCGGGGAGGGTGAGGTCGGGGAGGGTGAGGTCGGGGAGGGTGAGGTCGGGGAGGGTGAGGTCGGGGAGGGTGAGGTCGGGGAGGGTGAGGTCGGGGAGGGTGAGGTCGGGGAGGGTGAGGTCGGGGAGGGTGAGGTCGGGGAGGGTGAGGTCGGGGAGGGTGAGGTCGGGGAGGGTGAGGTCGGGGAGGGTGAGGTCGGGGAGGGTGAGGTCGGGGAGGGTGAGGTCGGGGAGGGTGAGGTCGGGGAGGGTGAGGTCGGGGAGGGTGAGGTCGGGGAGGGTGAGGTCGGGGAGGGTGAGGTCGGGGAGGGTGAGGTCGGGGAGGGTGAGGTCGGGGAGGGTGAGGTCGGGGAGGGTGAGGTCGGGGAGGGTGAGGTCGGGGAGGGTGAGGTCGGGGAGGGTGAGGTCGGGGAGGGTGAGGTCGGGGAGGGTGAGGTCGGGGAGGGTGAGGTCGGGGAGGGTGAGGTCGGGGAGGGTGAGGTCGGGGAGGGTGAGGTCGGGGAGGGTGAGGTCGGGGAGGGTGAGGTCGGGGAGGGTGAGGTCGGGGAGGGTGAGGTCGGGGAGGGTGAGGTCGGGGAGGGTGAGGTCGGGGAGGGTGAGGTCGGGGAGGGTGAGGTCGGGGAGGGTGAGGTCGGGGAGGGTGAGGTCGGGGAGGGTGAGGTCGGGGAGGGTGAGGTCGGGGAGGGTGAGGTCGGGGAGGGTGAGGTCGGGGAGGGTGAGGTCGGGGAGGGTGAGGTCGGGGAGGGTGAGGTCGGGGAGGGTGAGGTCGGGGAGGGTGAGGTCGGGGAGGGTGAGGTCGGGGAGGGTGAGGTCGGGGAGGGTGAGGTCGGGGAGGGTGAGGTCGGGGAGGGTGAGGTCGGGGAGGGTGAGGTCGGGGAGGGTGAGGTCGGGGAGGGTGAGGTCGGGGAGGGTGAGGTCGGGGAGGGTGAGGTCGGGGAGGGTGAGGTCGGGGAGGGTGAGGTCGGGGAGGGTGAGGTCGGGGAGGGTGAGGTCGGGGAGGGTGAGGTCGGGGAGGGTGAGGTCGGGGAGGGTGAGGTCGGGGAGGGTGAGGTCGGGGAGGGTGAGGTCGGGGAGGGTGAGGTCGGGGAGGGTGAGGTCGGGGAGGGTGAGGTCGGGGAGGGTGAGGTCGGGGAGGGTGAGGTCGGGGAGGGTGAGGTCGGGGAGGGTGAGGTCGGGGAGGGTGAGGTCGGGGAGGGTGAGGTCGGGGAGGGTGAGGTCGGGGAGGGTGAGGTCGGGGAGGGTGAGGTCGGGGAGGGTGAGGTCGGGGAGGGTGAGGTCGGGGAGGGTGAGGTCGGGGAGGGTGAGGTCGGGGAGGGTGAGGTCGGGGAGGGTGAGGTCGGGGAGGGTGAGGTCGGGGAGGGTGAGGTCGGGGAGGGTGAGGTCGGGGAGGGTGAGGTCGGGGAGGGTGAGGTCGGGGAGGGTGAGGTCGGGGAGGGTGAGGTCGGGGAGGGTGAGGTCGGGGAGGGTGAGGTCGGGGAGGGTGAGGTCGGGGAGGGTGAGGTCGGGGAGGGTGAGGTCGGGGAGGGTGAGGTCGGGGAGGGTGAGGTCGGGGAGGGTGAGGTCGGGGAGGGTGAGGTCGGGGAGGGTGAGGTCGGGGAGGGTGAGGTCGGGGAGGGTGAGGTCGGGGAGGGTGAGGTCGGGGAGGGTGAGGTCGGGGAGGGTGAGGTCGGGGAGGGTGAGGTCGGGGAGGGTGAGGTCGGGGAGGGTGAGGTCGGGGAGGGTGAGGTCGGGGAGGGTGAGGTCGGGGAGGGTGAGGTCGGGGAGGGTGAGGTCGGGGAGGGTGAGGTCGGGGAGGGTGAGGTCGGGGAGGGTGAGGTCGGGGAGGGTGAGGTCGGGGAGGGTGAGGTCGGGGAGGGTGAGGTCGGGGAGGGTGAGGTCGGGGAGGGTGAGGTCGGGGAGGGTGAGGTCGGGGAGGGTGAGGTCGGGGAGGGTGAGGTCGGGGAGGGTGAGGTCGGGGAGGGTGAGGTCGGGGAGGGTGAGGTCGGGGAGGGTGAGGTCGGGGAGGGTGAGGTCGGGGAGGGTGAGGTCGGGGAGGGTGAGGTCGGGGAGGGTGAGGTCGGGGAGGGTGAGGTCGGGGAGGGTGAGGTCGGGGAGGGTGAGGTCGGGGAGGGTGAGGTCGGGGAGGGTGAGGTCGGGGAGGGTGAGGTCGGGGAGGGTGAGGTCGGGGAGGGTGAGGTCGGGGAGGGTGAGGTCGGGGAGGGTGAGGTCGGGGAGGGTGAGGTCGGGGAGGGTGAGGTCGGGGAGGGTGAGGTCGGGGAGGGTGAGGTCGGGGAGGGTGAGGTCGGGGAGGGTGAGGTCGGGGAGGGTGAGGTCGGGGAGGGTGAGGTCGGGGAGGGTGAGGTCGGGGAGGGTGAGGTCGGGGAGGGTGAGGTCGGGGAGGGTGAGGTCGGGGAGGGTGAGGTCGGGGAGGGTGAGGTCGGGGAGGGTGAGGTCGGGGAGGGTGAGGTCGGGGAGGGTGAGGTCGGGGAGGGTGAGGTCGGGGAGGGTGAGGTCGGGGAGGGTGAGGTCGGGGAGGGTGAGGTCGGGGAGGGTGAGGTCGGGGAGGGTGAGGTCGGGGAGGGTGAGGTCGGGGAGGGTGAGGTCGGGGAGGGTGAGGTCGGGGAGGGTGAGGTCGGGGAGGGTGAGGTCGGGGAGGGTGAGGTCGGGGAGGGTGAGGTCGGGGAGGGTGAGGTCGGGGAGGGTGAGGTCGGGGAGGGTGAGGTCGGGGAGGGTGAGGTCGGGGAGGGTGAGGTCGGGGAGGGTGAGGTCGGGGAGGGTGAGGTCGGGGAGGGTGAGGTCGGGGAGGGTGAGGTCGGGGAGGGTGAGGTCGGGGAGGGTGAGGTCGGGGAGGGTGAGGTCGGGGAGGGTGAGGTCGGGGAGGGTGAGGTCGGGGAGGGTGAGGTCGGGGAGGGTGAGGTCGGGGAGGGTGAGGTCGGGGAGGGTGAGATGAGGGAGGATGAGGTACAGGAGGGTGCGAGGGGAGGTCGGGGAGGACGAAGTACGGGAGGGTGAGGTGGGGAGGACGAGGTACGGGAGGGGGAGGAGGGGACGTCGGGGAGGAGGAGGTACGGGAGGGGGAGTGGAGGTCGGAGAGGGTGCGAGGGAGGGAGGAGGAGGAGAGGTAGGGGAGGATGAGGTCGGGGAGGGTGTGAGGGAGGAGGAGGAGGGGGAGGATGAGGTACAGGAGGGGGAGGGGAGGTTGAGGTACGGGAGGGTGCGAGGGAGGGTTTGGGGAGGTCGGAGAAGTTGTGGGGAGAGGGTGAGGGAGGGGGTGGGGAGGTCGGAGAGGGTGAGATGAGGGAGGAGGAGGAGGAGGGAGCAGCCCAACACTGAGCAGCTGGTCCGAGGGTATTCCTGCTGCCTCGACCCCCCCCTCCTCGCTCCCTCGACCTTGCGAGTTGGAGGCTCACTGGACCGTGCGGCCTCTCTCTCACCGGGTGGACTGAGGGGCAGCGGGGCCTAATTATAGCCCCTGACAATACTCCACCGAGGCTGGGAACATCTCACCCAGCACAGGCCCGGGACGGAGCCTGGGCCTCTCCTGCTCGGTGCGAGGGGCTCAGTGCCACCCCGGGGTGGGATCGAAGTATCTCAGCACAGGCCCGGGACGGAGCCTGGGCCTCTCCTGCTCGGTGCGAGGGGGGTCAGTGCCACCCCGGGGTGGGATCGAAGTATCTCAGCACAGGCCTGCCCCACCCTGTTATATTTGGGACAGGAGAGAGGGGGGAATCTCTTGGTTTGTTCTCCGGTCACCATGTGTTCTTGTTGGTCTCGTGTCTAGAGCCTTGAAGGAGCAGCGGAGCCCACAGACCGGAAAATCCAGTATCTGGGAACGGTAAGGTTTGTACCCCTGGAACAAGTGCCCTCCTCATTCCCCACTCCCCGAGGGGGGGGGTGGGGAGAGGACAGTGTCTGACCCCCCGACTCCCCACCCAGTCCCCCATCGGAGAGAGCGGAGCCCTTCAGCCCCTCTATCCGGGCCTGAGTTTGACCCCAAGTCATTCCATATTGTTGACTCTTGCATTTGGGATTCGATGGGCTGATTGTCACATGGAACGTCCAGCACAGAAGCAGGCCATTCGGCCCAACAGGTCCATGCTGGTGTTTATGCTCCTCCCTCGCCTACTCCATCTCACTCTATCCTTCTATCCTTTTCCCCCCCCCGTCATGTGTTTATCCGGCTTCCCCTTAAATCCATCTCCACTGTTCGCCTCAACTGCTCCTTGTGGGAGCGAGTTCCACATTCTCACCACTCTCTGGGGGAAGAAGTTTCTCCTGAATTCCCCGATTGGATTTATTGGTGACTATCTTATATTTGTGGCCCCCGAGTTCTGGTCTCCTCCCACACAAGTCATACCTGGCACAAAGGAAGATGGTAGTGGTTGTTGGAGGCCAATCATCTCAGCCCCAGGGCATTGCTGCAGGAGTTCCTCAGGGCAGTGTCCTCTGCCCAACCATCTTCAGCTGCTTCATCAATGACCTTCCCTCAACCATTGACCAGCCGCATAAATACTCGAGCAGGTCAGAGGCTGGGTATTCTGGGGCGAGTGACTCACCTCCTGACTCCCCAAAGCCTTTCCACCATCTCCAAGGCACAAGTCAGGAGTGTGATGGAATACTCTCCACTTGCCTGGATGAGTGCAGCTCCAACAACATTCGAGAAGCTCGACACCATCCAGGGCAAAGCAGCCCGCTTGATTGGCACCCCATCCACCACCCTAAACATTCACTCCCTTCACCACCGGCGCACCGTGGCTGCAGTGTGGACCATCCACAGGATGCACTGCAGCAACTCGCCAAGGCTTCTTCGACAGCACCTCCCAAACCCGCGACCTCTCCCACCGAGAAGGACAAGGGCAGCAGGCACACGGGAACAACAGCACCTGCACGTTCCCCTCCGAGTCACACACCATCCCGACTTGGAAATATATCGGCCGTTCCTTCATCGTCGCTGGGTCAAAATCCTGGAACTCCCTTCCTAACAGTGTGGGAGAACCTTCACCACACGGACTGCAGTGGTTCAAGAAGGCGGCTCACCACCACCTTCCCAAGGGGCAATTAGGGACGGGCAATAAATGCCGGCCTCGCCAGCGACGCCCACATCCCATGAACGAATTTTTAAAAAAATCTTCTCTACGTCTACCCTATCGAACCCTTTCATCATCTTAAAGACCTCGATCAGGTCACCCCTCAGTCTTCACTTTTCGAGAGAAAAGAGCCCCAGTCTGTTCAGCTTTTCCTGATGGGTACAACCTCTCTGTTCTGGTATCATCCTTGTAAATTATTGAAGGTGGCAGGGCAGGTTGAGAAAGTGGTTAAAAAAGCATCTGGGATCCTGGGCTTTATTAATCGAGGCACAGAGTACAAAAGTAAGGAAGTCATGATGAACCTTTATAAAACACTGGTTCGGCCACAACTGGAGTATTGGGTCCAGTTCTGGGCACCGCACTTTAGGAAAGATGTGAAGGCCTTGGAGAGGGTGCAGAAGAGATTTACTAGAATGATTCCAGGGATGAGGGACTTTAGTTACGTGGATAGACTGGGGAAGCTGGGGTTGTTCTCCTTGGAACAGAGACGGTTGTGAGGAGATTTGATCGAGGTGTTCAAAATCATGAAGGGTCCAGACAGAGTAGATGGAGAGAAACTGCTCCCATTGGCGGAAGGGTCAAGAACCAGAGGACACAGATTTAAGGTGATTGGCAAAAGAACCAAAGGTGAGATGAGGAGAAACTTTTTTACCCAGCGAGTGGTTAGGATCTGGAATGCACTGCCCGAGGGGGTGGTGGAGGCAGATTCAATCATGGCCTTCAACAGGGAACTGGATAAGGACTTGAAGGGAAAAGCTTTGCAGGGCTACGGGGATCGGGCGGGGGAGTGGGACTGGCTGGATTGCTCTTGCATCGAGCCGGCACGGACTCGATGGGCCGAATGGCCTCCTTCTGTGCTGTAAACTTTATGATTCTAAATCTTTTTTGCACCTTCTCCAGTGCCTCTTTATCCTGTTTATTAAATGGAGACCAGAACTGTGCACAGTGCTCCAAGTGTGGTCTAAACAAGGTATATGGAGACCAGAACTGTGCACAGTGCTCCAAGTGTGGTCTAACCAAGGTATATGGAGACCAGAACTGTGCACAGTGCTCCCAGTGTGGTCTAACCAAGGTATATGGAGACCAGAACTGTGCACAGTGCTCCCAGTGTGGTCTAACCAAGGTATATGGAGACCAGAACTGTGCACAGTGCTCCCAGTGTGGTCTAACCAAGGTATATGGAGACCAGAACTGTGCACAGTGCTCCCAGTGTGGTCTAACCAAGGTATATGGAGACCAGAACTGTGCACAGTGCTCCAAGTGTGGTCTAACCAAGGTATATGGAGACCAGAACTATGCACAGTGCTCCAAGTGTGGTCTAACCAAGGTATATGGAGATCAGAACTGTACACAGTGCTCCAAGTGTGGTCTAACCAAGGTATATGGAGACCAGAACTGTACACAGTGCTCCAAGTGTGGTCTAACCAAGGTATATGGAGACCAGAACTGTGCACAGTGCTCCAAGTGTGGTCTAACCAAGGTATATGGAGACCAGAACTGTGCACAGTGCTCCAAGTGTGGTCTAACCAAGGTATATGGAGACCAGAACTATGCACAGTGCTCCAAGTGTGGTCTAACCAAGGTATATGGAGACCAGAACTGTGCACAGTGCTCCAAGTGTGGTCTAACCAAGGCATATGGAGACCAGAACTGTGCACAGTGCTCCCAGTGTGGTCTAACCAAGGTATATGGAGACCAGAACTGTGCACAGTGCTCCAAGTGTGGTCTAACCAAGGTTCTATACAAGTTTAACATAACTCCTCTGCTTTTGAATTCTGTCCCTCCAGAAATGAACCCCAGTGCTTGATTTGCGTTTTTTTTATTAACCTGCGTCACTACCTTTCGTGATTTGTGTATCTGTACCCCCAGATCCCTCTGCTCATGTACCCCATTCATAAGAACATAAGAAATAGGAGCAGGAGTAGGCCATGCGGCCCCTCGAGCCTACTCCGCCATTCAATCAGATCATGGCTGATCTTCGACCTCAACTCCACTTTCCCGCCCGATCCCCATATCCCTTGATTCCCCCGAGAGTCCGAAAATCCATCGATCTCAGCCTTGAATATCCTCGACGACTGAGCGTCCACAGCCCTCTGGGGGAGAGAATTCCAAAGATTCACAACCCTCTGAGTGAAGAAATTCCTCCTCGTCTCAGTCCTGAATGGCCGACCCCTTATTCTGAGACGATGCCCCCTCGTTCTAGACTCTCCAGCCAGGGGGGAAACAGCCTCTCAGCATCTACCCTGTGAAGCCCCCTCAGAATCTGATATGTTTCAATGAGATCACCTCTCATTCTTCTGAACTCCAGAGAGTATCGGCCCATTCTGCTCAATCTCTCCTCATGGGACAACCCTCTCATCCCAGGAATCAATCGATCGTTGCACTCCCTCTAAGGCAAGTATCTCCTTCCTGAGATCAGGAGACCAAAACTGTACCCAGTACTCCAGGTGAGGTCTCACCAAAGCCCTGGACAATTGCAGTAAGACTTCCTTACTCTTATACTCCAACCCCCTACAAGAAAGGCCAATGTATCATTCGCCTTCCTAATTACTTGCTGTACCTGCATGTAAACTTTCTGTGTCTCGTGTACAAGGACACCCAAATCCCCCTGAACACCAACATTTAATAGTTTCTCGCCAACTTAACAAATCCTCTGCTCTTCCGACCTGTTGTTGGCGATAACCGTGTCTCTCTCTCTCTCTCTCTCCTCGTCCCCCCTCGCAGGTTCAACAGACTGCTCGGTCTATCCTCGGACCCTCCGCTGAAAGCCTTGAGCTCCCACTCGGCCGTGGGGACGCTGGGCCCAGATCCAGGGTACCGCAGTGTTCCGCCTGCCGACCTGTCCCACCACCTGAGGCGAGGGAGTGTCAAGAGTTTCGGCTCCAACGAGTGAGTGCCTGGAGGTTGCTCCGTCCATGTTGGGTTTGGAGGGGAGGGGGTCCGGGGAGGGGGTCCGGGGAGGGGGTCCGGGGAGGGGGTCCGGGGAGGGGGTCCGGGGAGGGGGTCCGGGGAGGGGGTCCGGGGCGGGGGGCGGGCGGGGGGGAGTTCTCCCCGGACGACGTCGCGAAAGTAAACGGCTGATCTTGGGGGAGGGCGGGGGGTTGCCGTTCGTCTCGTGCCCCGTTCGTGGGATCTTGCTGTGCGCAAAATGGCCGCCGCGCTTTCTCTCGCTGCCGCCGGGCGGCCGCGGGAGAGACCACTCGCAGCTGAAGTGGGGGGGAGGGGGTGGGGACTGGACTGACCCAATTTCCGTCGCGGGGTGGGCGGGGGGGGGTAGGGGACTGACCCATTTTCTCTCGCAGGGGGGGGGGGGGGCGTAGCGGAGGGACTGACCCATTTTCCATTGGGGGGGAGGGGGCAGCGGAGGGACTGACCCATTTTCTCTCGCGGGGGGGTTGCGGAGGGACTGAACCATTTCCTCTCGCGGGGGGGGTTGGCGGGCAGCGGAGGGACTGAACCATTTTCTCTCGCGTGGGGGGGTAGCGGAGGGACTGAACCATTTTCTCTCGCGTCAGGGGGGGTTAGCGGAGGGACTGAACCATTTCCTCTCGCGGGGGGTGGGGGGAGGGATTGGCGGGTAGCGGAGGGACTGACCCATCTTTCCGTCTCCTCTCCCCGCCCAGCAGCGAGACCTCGGTGGAGTCGGCCAAGGGGCAGCGGAGGGAGCGGTACCGTCTGATCCGCGCGCACGTGTGGAAGGAGCACGGGCGGTCTCAGGCGCACGGCTGGAGCCTCCCTCCCAAGGTGAGCATTCGGGCGGAGGATGGACAATGTGAGGGAGGGAGGGGGGAGGGGGGAAGGGGCGGCCCCCTCGTTTCCATTCCTCCGCGCTCCTTCCACGGTCGAACAGCCCAAGAAGCCCCAGGACCTCTTGACCCGTCCCTCCAGACCAGGGGAGGAGGGAGGCCCCTTTTTCCCCCTCCCGTCCAATCCATCCCCGTTCCCCCCTGTCTCCTCCACGCCACCGAGATGTCTCAAATGATTCTAGATTTGTTCTCTTCCACCCCCCCTCGCTTCGCTCCCCACCCAGAGGTCAACTCCCCACATCACCAAGAACTTCAGCGACATCTCCCACTGCCTTTAACACAGTGAAACGTCCCAAGGAGCTTCCCAGGAGCGATTATCGAACAAAATCAGACCCCGAGACACATCAGGAGATATTAGGGACAGGTGACCAAAAGCTCGGTCAAAGAGGGAGGTTTTAAGGAGCGTCTTAAAGGAGGAGAGAGAGGGGGA
Source organism: Heptranchias perlo (assembly GCF_035084215.1). Lineage (NCBI taxonomy): Eukaryota > Metazoa > Chordata > Chondrichthyes > Hexanchiformes > Hexanchidae > Heptranchias > Heptranchias perlo. Next base: position 158,344 of record NW_027139531.1, read on the forward strand.
GAGGTTCAGGGAGGGAATTCCAGAGCTCAGGGCCCCAGGCAGCTGAAGGCACGGCCGCCAATGGTGGAGCGATGGGAATCGGGGATACGCAAGAGGCCGGAATTGGAGGAGCGCAGAGATCTCGGAGGGTCGGAGGAGGTTACAGAGATAGGGAGGGGGAGGCGAGGGCCATGGAGGGATTTGAACAGGAGGATGAGAATTGTAGGGGCTGGAGGGGGTTACAGAGATAGGGAGGGGGGGCGAGGGCCATGGAGGGATTTGAACAGGAGGATGAGAATTGTAGGGGCTGGAGGGGGTTACAGAGATAGGGAGGGGGGCGAGGGCCATGGAGGGATTTGAACAGGAGGATGAGGATTGTAGGGGCTGGAGGAGGTTACGGAGATAGGGAGGGGGGCGAGGGCCATGGAGGGATTTGAAGAGGAGGATGAGAATTGTAGGGGCTGGAGGAGGTTACAGAGATGGGGAGGGGGGGCGAGGGCCATGGAGGGATTTGAACAGGAGGATGAGAATTGTAGGGGCTGGAGGAGGTTACAGAGATGCCTGTCTGCCTCAGTTTGTGTCTGTCCACCCCCTGAACATTACTTATTCCTAAACTGGTGCTGAACCAACAACCCTCACCCAGCCTGATATTCAACTGCAGGAGGCAGCGCATTTCCCTGGATTTCCTCCCTCCTTCCCTCGTCCGACCCCCCGCCACTCCGCCGTCCCTCTGCTCTTTTGCTCCCCCCTTCTAACCCGCGTCCCGTTGGTTTGCAGGAAGCTGGCGAGACCCCCCGAGGCGGGCCGCGCGGCCCCCTGGCAGTGCCCGTTCCCGCGCTGGTCCAGGTCCGTCTCCTCGACCAGAAGGACCCCAGTACCAAGGTAGGTGTTGGACCTGGGACCTTGTGGCGGGGAGAGAGGGGCGGGCGGGCGGTTAGAGTCCGCCACTCCTGGGCGGGAGAACTGGCCACCGTGGCGACAAAAACAAGATGGCGGCACGTCCGCCGGAGGAGGGGGTTCGGTCCAGCGCGGCTCGAGCGGGATCGATTGGACGCCCGCTCCCTGGCGGAGGTGATTGGCCCCGTGCCCCCCCGCCCCGTAATTCGGACAGCGCCCACCCCGGTGGTGGGAGGGAGGGGTTTTGGCGCTGGCTGCCGAGTTCCCTATCTCGGCCTCGCCCCGGGTTCCCCCGCGGGGGTGGGGGGGGGGGTGGACTGACCCATTTCCCATGACGGGGGAGCGCTCGCCGACGGACTGACCCATTTTCCATGACGGGGGAGCGCTCGCGGACGGACTGACCCATTTCCCATGACGGGGGAGCAGTGGCGGACGGACTGACCCATTTCCCATGACGGGGGAGCAGTGGCGGACGGACTGACCCATTTCCCATGACGGGGGAGCCTTGGCGGACGGACTGACCCATTTTCCACGACGGGGGTGCCTTCGCGGACGGACTGACCCATTTCCCATGACGGGGGGAGCGTTGGCGGACGGACTGACCCATTTTCCACGACGGGGGTGCCTTCGCGGACGGACTGACCCATTTCCCATGACGGGGGAGCCTTGGCGGATGGACTGACCCATTTTCCACGACGGGGTGCCTTCGCGGACGGACTGACCCATTTCCCATGACGGGGGGAGCGTTGGCGGACGGACTGACCCATTTTCCACGACGGGGGTGCCTTCGCGGACGGACTGACCCATTTCCCATGACGGGGGAGCCTTGGCGGACGGACTGACCCATTTTCCACGACGGGGGTGCCTTCGCGGACGGACTGACCCATTTCCCATGACGGGGGGAGCGTTGGCGGACGGACTGACCCATTTCCCACGACGGGGTGCCTTCGCGGACGGACTGACCCATTTCCCATGACGGGGGGAGCCTTGGCGGATGGACTGACCCATTTTCCACGACGGGGTGCCTTCGCGGACGGACTGACCCATTTCCCATGACGGGGGGAGCGTTGGCGGACGGACTGACCCATTTCCCACGACGGGGGTGCCTTCGCGGACGGACTGACCCATTTTCCACGACGGTGGGGGGGGGGAGCGTTGGCGGACGGTCCGACCCGTTTTCCGGGGCGTGTTGCCCCCCGCGGCCGAATATCTGGTGAAGCGCAGCCACGATCGGGCGAGGCAGCGGTGGGAGGCCGGAGCCCGTGGAACCCAGGTTGGGGGGGTGGTGGGCAGTGGGGGCTCCCCTTCATCCTCTCATATTTTTCTCTCTCTCTCTCTCTCTCTCTCTTCCCCCCCCCCCCTCCCCCTCCCCCACTCCAGCTGTGGTGCGCCACGGGAGTCCAGCTGTGCGAGAGGGACCTCCAGCATCTCCGACTGACGGCGGCTGACAGCTCGACGGAGCCGAGGGGGAAGGTGAGGAGGGTCATGTTGGGGGGGGCGGGGGGTCGGGGGACAGACGGGGCCCTCGGTTTAACGTCTGGTCGGAAAGACGGCGCCTCCGACAGTGCGGCACTCCCTCGGTACGGGCACCGGGGAGGGTGGGCCTGGATTACGGGGCTCGAGCCTCTCCTGGACTCGGCCGTTACTCGGACAGAGGACGTTGGGTTGTGCCCCCCTCTCGAGCCGCCCCTGCTTCCCGGGTCTCGGACGTCCCCTCCGCTCTCGACCCTCGCCGCCCCTGGGCTCGGATTCCCCTCTGGCGTGCAGGCTCCAAATACGCCCCCCGCCCCCCCCGCCCCCCACTGTGATCTTCGACCATGGGGTGCGTCGCGTCTCGGCCCTGACCCTGCGCACCCCGTGCGCTTGATATAACGGGTCGTGCTGAGGCCCCGATCGGGTCACTCCACCAGGCCCCGGAGGGAGCCTGAGCCCCCGGTATGTACGTCGAGGCAGGGACTGAGCTGTTGGGGAAGCTGGTTTAACCATCTCTCCCTCTCTCTCTCCGTCTATCTCTCCCTCTCGCCCTCCCTCCGTCATTCTTATTCTCTCTCTCTTATTCTCACACTCTCTCTCTCTCTCTCTCTCTCTCTCTCTCTCTCTCTCTCTCTCTCTTTCTTTCTCTCCTCTCTCTCTCTTTCTTTCTCTCCTCTCTCTTTCTTTCTCTCTCTCTCTCTCTCTCTCTCTCTCTCCTCTTTCTTTCTCTCTCTCTCTCTCTTCTTTCTTTCTCTCTCTCTCTCTTCTTTCTTTCTCTCTCTCTTTCTTTCTCTCTCTCTCCTCTTTCTTTCTCTCTCTCTCTCTCTTTCTCTCTCTCTCTCTCCTCTTTCTCTCTCTCTCTCTCTCTCTCCTCTTTCTTTCTCTCTCCTCTTTCTCTCTCTCTTCTCTCTCCTCTTTCTCTCTCTCTTCTCTCCTCTTTCTTTCTCTCTCTCTTCTCTCCAATTTCTCTCTTTTTTCTCTCTCTCTCTTTTTCTCTTTCTCTCTTTCTCTCTTTCTCTCTCCTCTTTCTCTCTCCTCTTTTTTCTCCTCTTTCTCTCTCCTTTCTCTCTCCTCTTTCTCTCTTTTTTTCTCTCTCTCTCTTCTCTCCTCTTTCTCTCTATCTTCTCCTCTTTCTCTCTATCTTCTCCTCTTTCTCTCTCTCTTCTCTCCTCTTTCTCTCTCTCTTCTCTCCTCTATCTCTCTCTCTTCTCTCCTCTATCTCTCTCTCTTCTCTCCTCTATCTCTCTCTCTTCTCTCCTCTTTCTCTCTCCTCTTCTCTTCTCTTTCTCTCTCTCTCCTCTTTCTCTCTCCTCTTTTTCTCTCTCCTCTTTCTCTCTCTCTCTCTCTCTCCTCTTTTTCTCTCTCTTTTTTTTCTCTCTCTCTCTCTCTCTTTCTCTCTCTCCTTTTTTTCTCTCTCCTCTTTTTCTCTCTCTCTCTCTCTTTCTCTCTCTCTCTTCTCTCCTCTTTCTCTCTCTCTCTTCTCTCCTCTTTCTCTCTCTCTCTTCTCTCCTCTTTCTCTCTCTCTCTTCTCTCCTCTTTCTCTCTTCTCTTCTCTTTCTCTCTCTCCTCTTCTCTTTCTCTCTCTCTCCTTTTTTTCTCTCCTTTTTTTCTCTCTCCTCCTTTTGTGTCTCTCTCTCTCTCTCTCTCTCTCTCTCTCTCTCTCCTCTCTTTCTCTCTCTCTTCCCCCCCCACAGGCCCTCGATTACCCGCCCAGCATGGTCTGGATCTGCTCCGGGACTCACTCGGAGACGGAGGTGATGGTGATTGACGTCAGCAAAGCCAATCACGTGCTTGACCACTTCACAATCGCCAACTGCCACGTGCTGTGCTCGACCAGCGTCCCAGGTAATCCGGGCCGGGTGGGGGGCGCGCGGAGTCGGTGGGAGGGACGGTGAAGGGGAGAGACAGTCCCTGCCTCGATGTACGTACTGGGGGCTCCGGCTCCCTCCCGGGCTGGTGGAGTGACCTGATCAGAGGGAGCGGGGCTACTGTCCGGCCCCGTGTGTGTCTCAGTGTCAGCTCCTGTACATTGTACAGTACACAGTGGGTAAAAGGGAACGATTCACTCCTGTCTGGGACTGTACGGCCCCGTGTGTGTCTCAGCGTCAGCTCCTGTACATTGTACAGTACACAGTGGGTAAAAGGGAACGATTCACTCCTGTCTGGGACTGTACGGCCCCGTGTGTGTCTCAGTGTCAGCTCCTGTACATTGTACAGTACACAGTGGGTAAAAGGGAACGATTCACTCCTGTCTGGGACTGTACGGCCCTGTGTGTGTCTCAGTGTCAGCTCCTGTACATTGTACAGTACACAGTGGGTAAAAGGGAACGATTCACTCCTGTCTGGTACTGTACGGCCCCGTGTGTGTCTCAGTGTCAGCTCCTGTACATTGTACAGTACACAGTGGGTAAAAGGGAACGATTCACTCCTGTCTGGGACTGGACGGCCCCGTGTGTGTCTCAGTGTCAGCTCCTGTACATTGTACAGTACACAGTGGGTAAAAGGGAACGATTCACTCCTGTCTGGGACTGTACGGCCCCGTGTGTGTCTCAGTGTCAGCTCCTGTACATTGTACAGTACACAGTGGGTAAAAGGGAATGATTCACTCCTGTCTGGGACTGTACGGCCCCGTGTGTGTCTCAGTGTCAGCTCCTGTACATTGTACAGTACACAGTGGGTAAAAGGGAACGATTCACTCCTGTCTGGGACTGTACGGCCCCGTGTGTGTCTCAGTGTCAGCTCCTGTACATTGTACAGTACACAGTGGGTAAAAGGGAACGATTCACTCCTGTCTGGTACTGTACGGCCCGTGTGTGTCTCAGTGTCAGCTCCTGTACATTGTACAGTACACAGTGGGTAAAAGGGAACGATTCACTCCTGTCTGGGACTGTACGGCCCCATGTGTGTCTCAGTGTCAGCTCCTGTACATTCTACAGTACACAGTGGGTAAAAGGGAACGATTCACTCCTGTCTGGGACTGTACGGCCCCGTGTGTGTCTCAGTGTCAGCTCCTGTACATTGTACAGCACACAGTGGGTAAAAGGGAACGATTCACTCCTGTCTGGGACTGTACGGCCCTGTGTGTGTCTCAGTGTCAGCTCCTGTACATGTACAGTACACAGTGGGTAAAAGGGAACGATTCACTCCTGTCTGGGACTGTACGGCCCCGTGTGTGTCTCAGTGTCAGCTCCTGTACATGTACAGTACACAGTGGGTAAAAGGGAACGATTCACTCCTGTCTGGGACTGTACGGCCCCGTGTGTGTCTCAGTGTCAGCTCCTGTACATTGTACAGTACACAGTGGGTAAAAGGGAACGATTCACTCCTGTCTGGGACCGTACGGCCCTGTGTGTGTCTCAGTGTCAGCTCCTGTACATTGTACAGTACACAGTGGGTAAAAGGGAACGATTCACTCCTGTCTGGGACTGTACGGCCCCGTGTGTGTCTCAGTGTCAGCTCCTGTACATTGTACAGTACACAGTGGGTAAAAGGGAACGATTCACTCCTGTCTGGGACTGTACGGCCCCGTGTGTGTCTCAGTGTCAGCTCCTGTACATTGTACAGCACACAGTGGGTAAAAGGGAACGATTCACTCCTGTCTGGGACTGTACGGCCCTGTGTGTGTCTCAGTGTCAGCTCCTGTACATGTACAGTACACAGTGGGTAAAAGGGAACGATTCACTCCTGTCTGGGACTGTACGGCCCCGTGTGTGTCTCAGTGTCAGCTCCTGTACATGTACAGTACACAGTGGGTAAAAGGGAACGATTCACTCCTGTCTGGGACTGTACGGCCCCGTGTGTGTCTCAGTGTCAGCTCCTGTACATTGTACAGTACACAGTGGGTAAAAGGGAACGATTCACTCCTGTCTGGGACCGTACGGCCCCGTGTGTGTCTCAGTGTCAGCTCCTGTACATGTACAGTACACAGTGGGTAAAAGGGAACGATTCACTCCTGTCTGGGACTGTACGGCCCCGTGTGTGTCTCAGTGTCAGCTCCTGTACATTGTGCAGTACACAGTGGGGAAATGGGAACGATTCACTCCTGTCTGGGACTGTACGGCCCCGTGTGTGTCTCAGTGTCAGCTCCTGTACATTGTACAGTACACAGTGGGTAAAAGGGAACGATTCACTCCTGTCTGGGACTGTACGGCCCCGTGTGTGTCTCAGTGTCAGCTCCTGTACATTGTACAGTACACAGTGGGTAAAAGGGAACGATTCACTCCTGTCTGGGACTGTACGGCCCCGTGTGTGTCTCAGTGTCAGCTCCTGTACATTGTACAGTATACAGTGGGTAAAAGGGAACGATTCACTCCTGTCTGGGACTGTACGGCCCCGTGTGTGTCTCAGTGTCAGCTCCTGTACATTGTACAGTACACAGTGGGTAAAAGGGAACGATTCACTCCTGTCTGGGACTGTACAGCCCGTGTGTGTCTCAGTGTCAGCTCCTGTACATTGTACAGTACACAGTGGGTAAAAGGGAACGATTCACTCCTGTCTGGGACTGTACGGCCCCGTGTGTGTCTCAGTGTCAGCTCCTGTACATTGTACAGTACACAGTGGGTAAAAGGGAACGATTCACTCCTGTCTGGGACTGTACGGCCCCGTGTGTGTCTCAGTGTCAGCTCCTGTACATTGTACAGTACACAGTGGGTAAAAGGGAACGATTCACTCC
>NW_027139532.1:0-2500 GCF_035084215.1 Heptranchias perlo
TTTAACTTAACTTTAACTTTAACGTTTAGAACTTTAACTTTAACTTTAACTTTAAACTTTAACTTTAACTTTAACTTTAACTTTAACTTTAACTTTAACTTGTAACTTTAACTTTAACTTTAACTTTACTTTAACTTTAACTTTAACTTTAACTTTAACTTTAACTTTAACTTTAACTTTAACTTTAACTTTAACTTTAACTTTAACGTTAACGTTTAACTTTAACTTTAACTTTAACTGTGAACTTTAACGTTAACTTTAACTTTAACTTTAACTTTAACTTGAACTTTAACGTTAACTGTAACTTTAACTTTAACTTTTAACTTTAACTTTAACTTTAACTTTAACTTTAACTTTAACTTTAACTTTAACTTTACTTTAACTTTAACTTTAACTTGAACTTTAACTTTAACTTGAACTTTACTTAACTTTAACTTTAACTTTAACTTTAACTTTAACTTTAACTTTAACGTTACTTTAACTTTAACGTTAACTTTAACTTTAACTTAACTTTAACTTTACTTAACGTTAACTTTAACTGTAACTTTAACTTTAACGTTAACTTTAACTTTAACTTTAACTGTAACTTTTAACTTGTAACTTTAACTTGAACTGTAGACTTTAACTTTAACTTTAACTTTAACTTTAACTTTAACTTTAACTTTAACTTTAACGTGTAACTTTAACTTTAACTCTTTAACTTTAACTTAACGTTTAACGTTTAACTTTAACTTTAACTGTTAACTTTAACTTTTAACTTTAACTTTAACGTTAACTTTAACTTTAACTTTAACTTTAACTGTACTTACTTTAACGTTAACTTTAACTTTAACTTTAACTGTAACTTACTTAACTTTAACTTTACTTTAACTTTAACTTTAACTTTAACTTTAACTTGTAACTTTAACTTAACTTTAACTTTAACTTTAACTTTACTTTAACGTTAACTTTAACTTTAACTTTAACTGTACTTGAACTTTAACTTGAACTTTAACTTTAACTTTAACTTACTTAACTTTAACTTTAACTTTAACTTTAACTTTAACTTTAACTTTAACTTTAACTTTAACTTTAACTTAACTGTAACTTTACGTTAACTTTAACTTTACTTTAACTGTAACGTTGTAACTTTAACTTTAACTTTAACTTTAACTTTAACTTTAACTTTAACTTTAACTTTAACTTTAACTTTAACTTTAACTTTAACTTTAACTGTAACTTTAACGTTAACTTTAACTTTAACTTTAACTTTAACGTTAACTGTAACTTTAACTTTAACTGTACTTTAACTTTAACTTTAACTTTAACTTTAACTTTAACTTTAACTTTAACTTAACTTTAACTTTAACTTTAACTTTAACTTTACTTGAACTTTAACTTTAACTTTAACTTTAACTTTACTGTAACGTTAACTTTAACTTGAACTTTAACTTTAACTTTAACTGTAACTTTAACTTTAACTTAAACTTTAACTTTAACTTTAACTTTAACTTTAACTTTACGTTAACTTTAACTTTAACTTTAACTTAACTTTAACTGTAACTTACTTAACTTTAACTTTAACGTGAACTTTAACTGTAACTTTAACTTTAACTTTAACTTTACTTAACTTTAACTGTAACTTTAACTGTTAACTTTAACTTTAACTTTAACTTTAACTTTAACGTTTAACTTTAACTTTAACTTTAACTTTAACGTTAACTTTAACTTTAACTTTAACTTTAACTTTAACTTTAACTTAACTGTTAACTTGAACTTTAACTTTAACTTTAACTTTAACTTAACTTTAACTTGTAACTTTAACTTTAACTTACGTTAACTTTAACTTTAACTTTAACTTTAACTTTAACTTTAACTTTAACTGTAACTTTAACTTTAACTTTAACTTTAACTTAACTTTAACTTTAACTTTAACGTTAACTTTAACTTTAACTTTAACTTTAACTTTAACTTTAACTTTAACTTGTAACTTAACTTTAACTTTAACTTTACGTTAACTTTAACTTTAACGTTAACTTTAACTTGAACTTAACTTAACTTTAACTTTAACTTTAACTTTAACTTTAACTTAACTTTAACTGTTAACTTTAACTTTAACTTTAACTTTAACTTTAACTTTAACTTTAACTTTAACTTTAACTTTAACTTTAACTTTAACTTTAACTTTAACTTTAACTTTAACTTTAACTTTAACTTGTAACTTTAACTTTAACTTTAACTTTAACTTTAACTTTAACTTTAACTTTAACTTTAACTTTAACTTTAACTTTAACTTTAACTTTAACTTTAACTTAACTTTAACTTTAACTTTAACTTTAACTTTAACTTTAACTTTAACTTTACTTTAACTTTAACTTTAACTTTAACTTAACTTTAACTTAACTTTAACGTTAACTTTAACTTTAACTTTAACTTTACTTAACTTTAACTTTAACTTTAACTTTAACTTTAACTTTAACTTTAACTTTAACTTTAACTTAACTTTAACTTTAACTTTAAC